>NW_027187460.1:56158564-56272317 GCF_028583685.1 Petaurus breviceps papuanus | reverse complement strand
ATATATATATATATATATATATATATATATATATATGCAAAAACAAATAAAAGGTGATTTTGGTGAATAGAGTAAGTATTCATAGCTGGGGGAATCAGGGCAAGCGTTATGTAGAAGTAGATCTTGAGTTACAACTTGAAGGAAACTAGAGAGGTAGAGATGAAGGGGGAGCACATTATAGGTATGAGGATGGCCAGTGCAACTGTGAAGAGATGGGAAATGGAGTGCCATATATGAAGAACAAGAAGGATGCCAAATTGCTAGGACTTTAGAGTACTTGAAGAGCATTTAATAATGTGTGATGAGTGAAGAACTGTAGATTAGGGCCAGGTTTTAAAGAGTTTTAAATATTGAGTGGAGGAGTTTTTATTTGCTTCTAAAGGGAATGGTTGTTGTTCTTCATTCTCAAAGGGGACCAAAATGACATCTCTTTGTTGGAGTCAAGTTACAGTGTGTCCAGCTGTGGCTGATCAGACCAATACAAGCCTGGAAGGCTCTACCATAGTTTGGGCACAAATAGTCCGTGTGAACATTTGACGTGGATTCTCTAAATTTGCATATCTTGTGTTTCTTTTGAGTTACTTTGGTTCTGCTTTGCTCATAGAGCACAGCATCTTCTCTGATGTGTGGAAGCCACGCTGGGCAGTCCTGTGCCAGAGTCTCTCATGTCACACAATTGATTACAGAGTTCTTAAGAGACTTTGAGAGTGTCCTTGTATCGCTTCTTCTGACCACCATTTGAATGGTTACCCTGTGTGAGTTCTCCATAAAATAGTCTTTTAGGCAAGCATATGTTTAGCATTTGAACAACATGGCCATTCCATTATAGATGTACTCTCTGCAGTAGAGTTTGAATGCTTGGCAGTTCAATTCAAATAAGGACCTCACTGTCTGGCACCTTATCCTACTAGGTGATTTTCAGAATCTTCCTAAAACAGTTCTAATGGGAGTGATTTAGTTTCCTGGCATGGTGCTGGTAGGCTGTCCAGGTTTCACAGGCATACTACAATGAGCTCAGCAAAACTGCTCTGTAGACTTTCCGTATGGTATGCAGTCTAATACCTCTTCTCTCCCACACTTTCCTTTGAAGCCTCCCAAACACTGAGCTAGCTCTGGCAATGTGTGTATCAACCTCATTATCAATGTGTAGTTCTTGGAGAAATGTTACAAGCTCTGCTGTGGACATGTTGAGTTTAAGATGTCTACAGCACATCCAGTTTGAAATGTCCAATAATCAGGTGATGATTCACTATTAGAGCTCAGAATAAACAAGGTAACTAGAGACATGAATTTGAGCTGTTGCATGTAAATAATAGCTAAACGCATGGGTCCTGAATATCTGAGTTCAATTACTGCTTCTTATACACACTGGCTGGGTGACCTTGGGTCAGTCACACCTACATTATGATCTGTTTCAGTGGAAGGTGTACCCATACGGATTAAATTATGGTTTCAACTATGTGACTTCAATCACTATCTACCTGATCTTGTGTTGTATTTCCTATCAAGGATGGGTTGGTAACATTGTGTTTGTATTCCAAGAACTTGGCTGGTACTCCAGAGACTACCTTAGGGCCCTGCCCTCTTTACTGTTGTAGTTGTTCAGTCTTTTCAGTTGTGTCTGACTCTTTATGACCCTGTCAGGGGTTTTCTTGGCCAAGATACTGGAAAGGTTTTCCATTTCCTTTTCCAGCTCATTTTACAGATGAGGAAACTAAGGCAAACAGTTAAGTGACTTTCCCAGGGTCACATAGCTAGTAAGTGTCTGAGGCTTGAATTGAATTCAGGTTTTTCTGACCCTAGGCCTGGAGTTCTATCCACTGCACCACCTAGCTGCCAACCCTTTTTATTGAGGAAAGTTTTCTATATTTCCCTTGAATCAACAGTTCTCTGGCTATCTTCATATAGTAACTTTCCTGTTCCCCTTCCCAATCTCCTTCAACCCACCATCCACTCGTGCCCCTTTCCACTTCTTGTTCTGAAAGCAGTAATCAAATCTATACCATTCCTGGAAAATACATGTCAATTAATTTTTCCATGATTCTACTCACCATCTATGTGACTTCCTAGGCTAAACCCTTGACCCTGTCCTGTTTAACATTTTTAGCAATGACTTGAATGTAAGCTTGCATATTAAATGTGAAGATGATAGAAAGCTTAGAGCAGTGGTTCTCAAATATTTTGGCCTCATGATCCTTTTACACTCTTAGAAATTTTTGAAGACCCCAAAAGGCTTTTATTTATGTGGATTATATCTATTAATATTTACTATGTTAAAAATTAAAACATATTTCAAAATATTTATTAATTTGAAAATATAATAAATATTACCTGTTAACATAAATAGTATACTTTTATGAAAAATATTTTTTTTCAAAACAAAATAGTGAAAAGATAGACATTGTTTTACATTTTTGTAGTAAATTACTTTAATGCCTTGCTTAAGGTAAGAAAGCTAGATTTTCACATCTAATTTTTTTCTTTCAGTCTCTTGTTATATGTTGTTTTGGTTGAAGTATGTGAAGAAAATCTGGCCTCACATATATGTAGTTGAAAAGGGAGAGAGTATTTTAGTAGATAAATAATGTTTTAATATTACTATGAGTATAGCTTTGACCTTGGATCCTCTGGAAAGGCCTTGGGGCCTCCCAGTAGTCCTTAAACCACACTTTTAGAACCATTGACTTAGAGGAACGGTCAATATGTAGGATGGCAGAGATGCATTCCCCAAACCTCTTTACAACTAGCATAATAAAACACAATCTTTTAAGATGAAATTTAACAAGGATAAATGTCAGTTCCAACAATTGAGTTTATAAAACTAATTCCTTAAGTATAGGATGTGGATGGAAAAAAGTTCACTTTAGGATCCAAGAAAATTCACACAGGTCAGCCATGAGGGTTGGCAATCATAAAAGCTAACAGAGTGATTTCCTTCATGGACAGAATTTTAATGTTCACAGTGGGGGAGGTGACTATGCTATTGTACGCAACACCACATCTGAAATACTGTGTTCCATCCTGAGCACCGTGTTTTGGGTAGAATATTGACCAACTAGATCAGAGGCAAATAACCAGTATGGTGAGGGGATTGAAAACCATGTCATATGATTATCTGATAAAATATTTTGGAGTGTTTAGTGTGGAAAACACTTATGAGGGGACACAATTCCTATCTTGAAATGAAGAGATACATTTTGGCCCGATGTGTCTGCAGCTGGAGAGGCACACTGGACCTGGGGTCAGGAAGACCTGAGTTCAAATCCTGACTCAGATATTTACTAGCTGTGTGACCCTGGGAAAATTACTTAACCTCTATCTGCTTTAAGTTTCTGAAATGTATATTGGGGATAATAATAGCACCTATCTCCCAGTTTTGCAGATCTTAAAGTACTATATAATTGTTGTGTTAATAGATACAAATGAATAAATAAATGGAAATTAATCAAACTCATTTATTAATCACTTAATCTGTGCCAAACTCTCTACTAAATTCTTGGTATGTAAATATGAAGAGTCTTTAAGGACTAATAGAGAGAGAGTGAGATAACATATATAGGGAAGAGGTGACCAGGCAGGGTTATATTGCTTTGTAAAATTATATGTTTGATATGTGGAACCCTAAGGATATAGGTTGATACACCATTTCTAGTAGCAATAGCAGAACTGATTATAATAGCAGATTTAATTATAATTACCAAATTGGAAAATGAAGGAACATATGAGGTCCAAGATGGCATGGTTGGCAACATGGTTATCAAGAAGATGGAGAGGAAGTACAGTAAAGAATGGCTGCGTAAAGCCTAAACATAGTAGTCCCACATGAAATGTTCATCAGTCAGGGAAGTGGTGTCTCCAGGATGAGAGTTCCAGAGCCAAAATTCTTGTTTCCACCATAGTCTCTGATCTGGGCAGAAGATGACCATGGAGAGAAATTGTAGAGAACATCTTTGAATCAATAACAGCTATCCAAAAGGGGAATGGGCTGCCTTAGAAGACAGTGACTTCCCTCTCATTTGGAGATGTTTTAGGCTAAAGGACAATTGAAGAGAGTCTGCCTCAGTTATGGACCAGATTACCTCTGAACTCTCTACCAATTTAAGATTATTCGATTCTTTTTCTTCCAGCCCCTACCTTTTTCTTTTAACTCTAAGTTCAGATTTCCAATGATTTACAGGACATCTGTCTCTACCTGAATATGCTGCCAGAACAAAACAAAACAAAAAACTAAGACAAGTCCAAAATCAAACTTTCACATACTCTCTCTGGTTTTGTGCAGATCTTTTCTTTCTGACTTCTCAGTGGTTGCTAATGGCACTAACATTTTTCTTGATTTGATGCTTGTTTAAAGTTCAAAATCTTTACACTAAAAAAATCTATCTAAAAACCACCTATCCAGTTTTTTCCCCCCTTGGATTTGTGGTTTCTTCAGGATTGGGAGCTCCTTAGTGAAGAACTTCAATTAACATAGATTGGCACCTGCTCTGTAATTTATAGTTTTAATGATTTGACCTGGGTTATGTGTATGTTAGAAACCAGTATGAATTAAAGTCAGTACTCTAACTCAAGTATTCCTTATTTCCTTCAAGACCTAGTTAAAATATCACTTTCTGCATGAGGTTTTTCTTGGTATCACCAACTACTTCACATTCCCCAACGTTTTGGTTTCTGGTTTTTCCTATCTGGGTTTTTTTTTTTTAATCATTGCCAGTCTAACAGTTGTGAAGTAAAACCTGAGAGTTGTTTTAATTTGCATTTCTCTAACCATTAGAGATTTGTGCCATTTTGTTTCATTTAGTTATTTGGTAGCTTGAATTTTTTCCTTTGAAAACTGACTATTCATAACTTTTTTTCTCTTTTTTTGGTCTTTATTTATTTGTTTGTTTACTTTTAGTTTACAAGATTCAGTTCGACAATTCCTTGAGTTTGAAATTTTTCTTCCCCCCATCCCCACCCCCCACCCCTCAGCCCCCATGGCAGCATACAATCAAATATGGAATCTGCAAATACTTTCACATTAGACATTACTCAGGTTATGCTTCCCTCTTTCCCATTGTTCATTTCATCTCATATATTCATAACTTTTGACAATTTATAGAGAATTACTTTTAATTTTAGAAATCTGAATCAATTCCTTATATATCTTGGAGATTTTATCAGAGAAAATATATACAAAGCTGGTATAAGGTGTATGATGTTGTTCTATACCTAATTTATGCCAGGCTGCTTCCCAGTTTTTCTCCCAATTTTTGTCAAATAGGGAAGTCTCACTCCAAATGTCTGGAGTTTGAAGAGTTATAGAAAACTATGCTTTTATATCCAAATTTCTACATATTGTTTATTTTATCTGTTCTACTGATTGTGCAATTAAAAAATCAGTATGAGATAATTTCAATGATTTTTTTGCTTTGTAATATAGTTTGAGATCTGTACTTTAGTCTCCCTTCTTTACCACTTGAGATTCTTCTTTTCTCTACACATTAATTTTGTTATTGTTTTTCTACCTCTATAAAATAATCTCTGGGTAGTTTGTTATGGCACTGAATGAGTAAATTAATTTAGGTAGTATTGCCATCTTTATCATATTGCATGATGTACCTATGAACAATTAGAACTGTCAATATCTATAAAGTACTTTGGAATTTTATTCATAAGAGTGTTTTGGTAGGTGGACTATAAAATATTCTACATTCTGTAATTATGTTGAATTTTCTATTTCTTCTCACTGAGTTTTATTTTTAATATGTAGATAATTTGATGATTCATAAAGATTTCTGCTTTATTCTGAAAATTTCCTATAGCTATTGCTTCAATAAATTGTCCATTTATTCTTGGGTTCTCTAAATAGACCATCCTATCATCTGCAAAAAAGGGATACTTTTCCCCCCCTCGTTGCCTATATTTATTACTTTGATTTCTTTTTGTGGTCTATTGCTTTAAGTAGCATTTCTAGCACTAAGAACATAGATTGGCACCTGCTCTGTAATTTATAGTCTTAATGATTTGTCCTGGGTTATGTGTATGTTAGAAACCAGTATGTATTAAAGTCAGGACTCTAACTCAAGTATTCCTTGTTTCCTTCAAGACCCAGTTAAAATATTACTTTCTGCATGAGGTTTTTCTTGGTATTACCAACTACTTTACATAGTGAACATCTTTGCTTTACCCATGATCTTATTGAAAAAGACTCTAGTCTTTCTCCATTACATGTAATATTGGTTCTTGACTTTAGATAACTCCTGCCTATCATATTAAGGAAAGGTTCATTTATCTTATGCCTTTTTTTCCCTGAACATATTTTATTCATTTACTACCAACAAGAAAAATATCAGTCAAGATCACAGAGGAGGTGTTTCCATTCAGTGAATGTCCTTCTAATACATTTGTGCATGGTCTGGCCTTTTTTTTTTTTAATTTTATTTACTTCATTCATTTCCGCCAGATTTTGAGTTACAAAATTTCTCCCTGTTTTCCCCCTACTTCACCGCCCCAAAATAGCAATCCCACAGGATATCCCCTCCTCCAATCTGCTCTCTCCCATATTTTCTCCCATACCCCTTTCGACTTTTCCAGTAGGGCATGGTGGATCTCTATGCCCCAGTGCTTGTATATCTTATTTCCCAATTACATGTAAAATAGTATTAATTATAGTATATATATTTAAACATTTGATTTTAAAACTTTGAATTCCAGCTTCATTCACTTCCTCCCTTATCACCCACCTTTACTGGGAAGATAAATAGTTCAGTATAGGTTGTATGTGTGTAGCTAATGCAAAAAAACAACATAGTAGATATATTGTAAAAGACTGACTATATTTCCCTCCCTCCTATCCCACCTCCCACTTGTTCTATTCTCTACTTTAATCCCATCCCTTTTCAAAAGTAGATGCTTCCAACTTCCCTCCCCCCCGAACCTGCCCTCCCTTCCATCATTCCCACTCTGATCCCCTTCCCCCCTACTCTCCTGTAGGGTGAGATACCCTATTTAGTTTGTATTTCATTCCCTCCCCAAGCCAAATTCAATGAGAATAAGGTTGACCCATTCCCTTTTGCCTTCCTATTCTTCCCTTCCATTGTAACCATTTTCCCTTGCCTATTCTTTATGATATAGTTTACCCCATTCTGTCTCTCCCCATCTCCTCTCATTATATTCCTCTCTCACCTCTTAATTTCACCTTTTAAGTATCATCCTTTCCTGTTAAATTGGTCTTGTGCCCTCTATCTATGTATACCTGGAAACATATATACACACATTCACATATATGCCCATATACCCTCATATATAGACACACACACACACACACACACACACACATATATATATATATTTTTTTTCCCTTCAACTATTTTCATACTGACAAAAGTTTCATCAGTTACAATTAAGGTTTTTCCATGTAGAAATGTTAATAGTTCAACTTTGATAAGTTCCTTATGATTTCTTTTCCCTTTTTACCTTCTCATGCTTCTCTTGCTTCTTGTATCTGAATGTGACATTTTCTATTCAACTCTGGTTTTTTCATCAATAATGCTTGAAAGTCCTGTATTCCACCAAATGACCATATTTTCCCCAGAAACATGATACTCAGTTTTGCTGGGTAGATGATTCTTGGTTTTAATCCCAGCTCCTTTGACATCCGGAATATCATATTCCAAGCCCTTTGATCCCTCAGTGTAGAAGCTGCCAGATCCTGAGTTACCCTGATTGTATTTCCACAATATTCAAATTGTTTCTTCCTGGCTGCTTATAATATTCTCTCCTTAATCTGGGAATTCCAGAACCTGGCTATAATATTCCTAGGAGTTTTCTTTTTGGGATCTTTTTCAGGAGGTGGTCGGTGGATTCTTTCAATCTCTATTTTGCCCTCTGGTTCCAAAATATCAGGGCAGTTTTCTTTGAGAACTTCCTGGAGGAGGATTTCTACTTTGATCATGGCTTTCAGGTAGTCCAATAATTTTTAAATTATTTCTCCTGGATCTATTTTCCAGATCAGTGGTTTTTGCCATGAGATATTTCACATTGGCTTCTATTCTTTCATTTGTTTGGATCTGTTTAATGGCGTCTTGATTTCTCATAAAGTCATTAGTTTCCATTTGCTCCAATCTAATTCTAAAGCAATGATTCTCCTCATTGAACTTTTGAGATTCTTTTTCCATCTGGCAAATTCAACTTTTTAAGGCATTCTTCTCCTCATTGTCTTTTTGATCCTCTTTTGCCATTTGAGTTAGTCTATTTTTTAAGGTGTTATTTTTCTCAGTCAGGCTGTTGTTGACTCTCATTTCGTAATTTTCTTGCATCATTCTCATTTCTCTTCCCAGTTTTTCCTCCATTTCTCTTATCTGCTTCTTAAGGTCCTCTATGGCTTGTAACAAGCTCATATTTTCCTTTGACACTTTTGGTGCAGGAGTTCTGACTTCACTGTCTTCCTCCTGTTCCATGCTTTGCTCCTTTTTGTCCCCAAAACAGGAGTCTAATGTTTTAATCTTCTGTCTGCTTTGTTTCCTTTGCCTGGTCATGTCGCCCCTCAGTCACTTGGCCCCTGGGCTTTTGCCACAGTAGGACTCTGCCACCAGACAGGGGAGCTTTCGTCCCAAATGCTGGGGTTTTCTCAGCTGCTGAAGGTATTAGATGGGTGCCCTCTCTGAGGCCTCCACACACTCTGGCAAGCTGGACACATGCCCAAGGACCTCCACCCTAGATTGCAATCCAGATCCAAGAAGGTTAAAGCAAGAGCAATTACCCCTCAGACTGGTGCTTGGTCCCCCTGCACTCTGCAGGCCAGGAGCTGAAGCTGCCATGTGGCACTGGCAGGCTGTGCTGGTGTCTCTACGGCTTCTCACCCCAGGAACAAAAGCCAACATAATCCCACTTACTGGGTCCCAAAGTCCAGACTGCACTGACCTCTTACTTTGTCCTTTGCTTCTATGTGTTGATAATTCTGGAAATGGCCACAGCCTCTTCTGATCTGGAGTCCCTCCCACCCGCAGCTGGTCAGACCTGCCCTGGGGCTAAAACATCTGTCTCATGCAGGCCTGGGCTCAGCTCCCAGAGCACTGTGCTGTCCGATTCCTGCCAGACTCTTGGGCTGTCCTTAGTGGGAGGTTAACTTCTCTTTGTCATTTTGTGGGTTCTGCAGCTCCAAAGTTTGTTCAGATTCCCCTTTTTACATTGATTGGGGAAGGTGGAGACCAGAGGTGCTTGGAGGTTGTGCTTCTACCCTGCCATCTTGACTCCTCCTCCCTGCCTTTTTTTTTTTTTTACAGAAATGAACATTGTATTTTGTGAAAAGCTTTTTCTGCATTCATTGCCATTATCATATGGTTTTCATTACTTTTACTACTAATATGACATTTTATGTATATAGTTTTGCCTATATTGAACCAACCTTATATTCTCGATATAAATCCAACCTAGTTGTAGTGTATAATAGTTTTAAAAATATGTTGTATAATTTTGAATGTTATTCTATTTAATATTTTTTCATTTTTTTCATTAGGGACAATGGTCTGTGGTTTTCTTCCTCTGTTTTGACTTTACCTGTTTTAGATAGCTTAATGATATTTGTATCATATAAAGTTTGGAAGATTCTCCTTCTTCCCTTTCCCCTCTCTACTTTTTCAGCTTACACAATATTGAAATTTTTTTCTTTAAATATTTGATAGAATTTACTTGTGTAAAAAAAAATCCATGGATTTTTTCATCCTTTGGGAATTCTTTTATAACTTGCTCAATTTTTTATGATATGAAATTGTTTAAATAATCAAGTTTTTCTATTAATATGGATATTTTTGTATTTTTAAATTATAAGTCTATTTCAGAAAAAGTTATTAATATGATAATTGTGTTGCATATTTGAAAGGAAGAGCAAGTTGTGCATAGTATATTTGCAGTTTCATGTACAATCATCTTTTTTTATTTTACTGTGTTATGGAAAGACTTGTTTTATTCCATGAATTGAAAATAAAATTTAAAAAGTTATTAGTATATAATTGAGCAAAACATTTCTGACAGTTTTCTTTATTTTATCTTGATTTGTTCATTCTTTTTTAAAAATTTCTGATTTAAGCAATTTGGTTAACTCCTTCTTTTGTCATCAGACTAGCTAAATCAGGGCTGAGGAACCTATGGCTCCATGGTCACATGTGGTCCTCTATATACTCAAGTCTGTGACCTTTTGACTGAATGCAAACTCCACAGGACAAATCTCTTTAACAAAAGGATTTGTTCTGTAAAGCTTGGACTCAGTCAAAAGGTTACACCCAAGGACCTGGAAGGCCACATGTGACCTCAAGGCTACAGATTCTCCACCATTGAGTTAAATGTATATTGATTTTATTAGCTTATTAGCCCTTATTTTTATTTATTAAATCTGTGTTTTTATCAAAATTGTTCATTTAAAATTTGATCTTTATAATTTCTACATTGATTCTTTTTTTAACTCGTTGCCTTTGTAGTTTTCCCTTTGTTATTTCATTTATTTTAATTTAAAACATTTTATTATTTTTTGAGGAAGGAAAAATTTTTTTGTCTATCTATCTCTCATACTATCCCCTTGAGACAAATTTGAAAGTTACAAAACAAATTTCTGAACACATAGCTAAATAATCTAACAAAATAAATTCCTATATTAGTCATGTCTGAAATCATATCTTTTTCTTATTTAAAGTTTTTTCTTATTTGTAGTTTGTCACTACATTTATCAGTGATCAAAAGTCTTTTGAGATTGTTTTATCTTCCTATCATATTGTTATCATTGTATAAATTGTTCTCCTAGTTTTTCTCCCTTCTCTCTACCTCAGTTTATAAAGGCCTTCTTAATTAGATTAAAAATCATTGATTTCATCCTATTTATGGCACAATATTCCATTACATTCATATACCACACTTTATTTAACAATTCCCCAATAGAACACTCCCTTAGTTTAGTCTTTGTCTCCATAAAAAGAGCTGATATTAATATTTTTTTCTTTTTAAATTGCATGCTTAAATTTTTGACCATTTTTTCTTTTGTTTATAAAAGTATTTTGAAAGACAAATTTTCTAGGGGTGGAGTCAAGATGGCAGAGTAAAACAGGATCTTGCTTGAGCTCCTGTTCCAACCACCCACCTCCAATACCTGTAAAAATATGACTCTAAACAAATTTTAGCGCTACACAAAGTGACAGAAACAAATCTGCCATTGAAGGCAGCCTGCCAGGCCAACAGGAAGGGTCTATCTCACTGACCTGGGAGGCAAGCACAGTCCTGGGTGAACTGTGCTGGCCCAGAATTGCAGCTCAGACCAGACAGCTGGAGTAGACTTCAGGAGAGTGAATCACTGGCAGCTGTGGTGGTTTCCAGACTTCTCAACCTATAAACACCAAAGAGAAGGTAAAAGGTCAATAGGGAACTCTGTTGTAACTGAGTGAGATAAGAGCATGGTCCAAACCCTGCCCCAGGGGTGCCAGAGGTGGCAGCTGCACCACAACCATAGCTGTTGCTGCATGGCTGCCTCAGGAGCTCCTGGCCTACAGATTGCAAGGGGATCAAGCAGCCATTCAAAGGGTAATTGCTTTTGCTTTGACCTGCTTGGATCTGGGTTACAGTTTTAGATGGCAGTTTTGGGGTGAGGAATGCGCTTGCCAGAGCTTGTAGCTGCTATAGAGAAGGCATCCTCCTCATAGCTGTGACAAAAGCTCTGACAATAGCTGCACAAAACCCCAGAAATTTGGGACACAGCACTCTTCATGCTGGAAGCATAGTTCTATCATAGCAAAGAGCTCAAAAATCAAGTAATTGCCTGTCAAGATAAGCAAACAGAGGAAGAGAAATCAGACCATAGAATCTTCTTTTTGGGGGACAAAGAGGATCAAAACATAGAACTAGAGGAAGACAACAAAGTCAAAACTCCTGCATCAAAAGCCTCCAAGAAAAATATGAACTATTTACAGACCATGGAGGAGCTCAAGAAGGATTTTGAAAATCAAATAGAGAAGTGGAGGAAAAACTGGGAAGAGAAATGAGAATGATTCAAGAAAATCATCAAAAATGAGTCATCTGCTTGACTGAAAAAAGAGCACCTTAAAAAATAGACTAACTTAAATGGCAAGAGAGGTACAAAAAACCAATGAGGAGAAGAATGCCTAAAAAAAGCTGAATTTGCCTGATGGAAAAAGAATTTCAACAGCTCACTGAAGAAAATAATTCATTTGAAATTAGATTGGAGCCAATTAGATTGAAGCTAATGACTTTATGAGAAATCAAGCTACTATAAAACAAATCCAAATGAATGAAAAAATAGAAGGTGATGTGAAATATCTCATTGAAAAAACCACTGACCTCAAAAATAAATCCAGGAGAGAGAATGTAAAAATTATTGGACTACCTGAAAGCCATGAACAGAAAAAGAACCTAGACATCATTTTTCAAGAAACTATTAAGTAAAATTGCCCTGCTATTCTAGAACCACAGGGTAAAATAGAAATGGAAAGAATTCATGGATAGCCTCTTGAAAAAGATCCCTGAAAGAAAACTCCTAGAAATAATGTCGTAAAATTCCAGAGTTCCCAGGTCAAGGAGAAAATATTACAAGAAGTCAGAAAGAAACAATTTGAGTATTGTGGAAACACAATCAGGTTAACACAAGATCTAGCAGCTTCTACATGAGGGGATCGAAGGGGTTGGAATATGATATTCTGGAGGTCAAAGGACCTAGGATTAAAATGAAGAATCACCTACCTGGAAAAACTGAGAATAATACTTCAGGGGAAAATAGGGACATTCAATGAAATATACATTTCCCCCCAAGGACTACTTTAGCAGTGTCCCATATATTTTAGCATGTCATCTTATAGTTGTCATTTTCTTTGGTTATTATATGATTTGATCTTTGACCCATCAATACTTCAGGATTAAATTGTTTTAGTTTTCAATGAATTTTTAATCCCTTTTTTCAAAGTCCCTTTATTGAATATAACTTTTATTGGCACTGTGGTCAGTAAAAGAAGTGTTTAATATCTATATTTTCCACATTTTTTTGCTAAAGTGTTGATGTTTCTAATACATGATCAATTTGTAAAGGTGTCATTCACAACCTATATATGTATATATGTATGTATATATATGTAGCTGTGGGTGTATATTTGTATGTATGTATGTTTATGCATGTATATATGTATATATATACACACATATGTATATATATATATAGCATATACTCCTTTCTCTTCATATTCAATAATCACCAGAAAGTTATTGTTTTTATAAAACATCAAAATTTTGTAAACCATATATACTAATCCCTTCCACATCATGAAGGTTAGCGGTGTGGCATCCCCATGATCTGGAAAATACTTGTAAAATTTTTTGGCCATCCTTTGAAATACCAGGGGAGTCTCATTTCTTTCTTTTTCTTTTATGTGGTGTTTACAATATCCTATTAAAATCTGGATTAAGTATTTGATCATAGGCTTTGTGCTGTCTTCTGTCCTTTGAGTGTCATCGGTGGCTTCTGCAAAACTCCTAAAAAAAAATCCCATTTAACTTATTAGCCAAACTGTGATATAACAAAACTGTGATGGAGAAAGTCATGATCTGGAAGGATAACTGTATTCTGGTCCACAACTTCTTTCTTGTTTATCTTTTTGTCAGATGTTTCTGAAAGTAGTCCATTGAATCTCCTCATTATTATAGTTTTATTGTGTGTTCTCTTTAAAACTCAATTAACTTTTTCTGAAAGTATTTAAATGGTATACCTAGATTTTAAGTATTTATATTACTTCTACTTATGGAGCTTTAAAAAATAATGGCACAAGGAGCTGGACAAGGAACTGGGAGCTGCCTGCCTTTGAACCCAGGTGACAGTTGTGTAGATTTGGGCAAGAGCTGGGACTATGGAAGAGGAACCATGGAAGCTGAGAACCATCCTTGAGTCAAGATGAAAAGATCTCTTCTTGGGTACCTGATGCTGACTGAGAAGATTATGATTTACTGTGACCTAGGGGTGGAACTTTGACCTTTGTACTTTGCATCCCTTAAGGATGATTGAATTAAGGACTAAATAAATGATTTGATTTACTAAATGGCTGGACTTTGTTTAAAACTATGTGATCACTTTGGTGAAAACTATGTGGCCATTTTAGTAGTAAATTGTTGTGTCATAACATTGTGAATGCTGTACTTTGATTTCTGTGAATATTTTGCCTTAATTTACTGCTGAATAAATTTACTGCTGAATAGAGAGTTCACTATACTATGTAATCAGAACCTTGAAGCTGTTCACAGTAGCAGTCCTCTGGAAAGCTGCTTGTGCTTGGATTTACACTAATCATCTTTATTTTTTTTTCATTCTTTTGATGGGTTTTTTTTTATTATTCGGTGTCCTATAATTTCATTAGCTTCCCTTGACCCAATTCTAGATTTTAAGGAGTTATTTTCTTCCTTAAGTTTTTGTATCTCTTTTTCCAATTGATTGACTTTCTTTTCATAATTTTCTTGATTTTCTTGGATTACTCTTGTTTTTTCCTTTATTTAATTTTTTAAAGTCATTCTTAAGCTTGCCCAAGAACTGTTGTCTTAAAACATGTCTTAAAACTTTTGGAACATTGGGATTATGACCATTTAACATTTTTATTTGAAGTAGGAGTGACTTTTTTTTTTAACTCTACCATATTCTTCTAAGCATGAACCTAGATCTTCTCTATCCCCATATTGATGATCAATGGTCAAATTGTTTTTCCTTTGTTTTCTTTCTCTTGTTCTTCCTGTAATTCCTTTTCTTCTCCTTCCTCATAATTATAGTCAGGTTTTAGTCCCAAAGTGTAAGGGGTGGTGCCTCAGGTTTCAGTTTTTTCTTTCTCTTTTTTCTAAAAAAATTTCTTCTAAAAATTGCCTTATTTTTAATTTTTAGAATAAAGAATTTCCATAACATGGTATAATAAAAAAGAAGATTGCACATGAAATTGCAAATCTGTTATGTACAACTTTCTATTCCTTTTAAATATATAATAAAATAATGTAAATTCCTTACTTATTTCTTTTTATTCTATTTTTTATTACCTTGTCTTAAATCATGATTGATATCCATGATTTTTGAGTTCACATGAAACATAATAGATTTACTCTATCTCCTAATTTTAAGTTTTTAGATATTTAAGTTTCAAATGTATTCTGATAGACAATGATTTTTTGGATTCTGCTTTTTAATACATTTTTCTATCCTGTTATATTTTATGGGTTTATTTATTCCAATCACTTTCATTACTATATTTGTTAATTGTGAATTTCCTTCCATTCTGTTCTTTTATATCCTTTCCATGTTTTTGCTTCCTGCCTCCCTTTTATAAAGAAGAATGTAGCAAAAAGGGGAGTTTGATTGCTATTAGTGATCTATAGCTGGAGCAATCTGTTTCAATTCTGTTTCCGTTATCCTTTTGACTTTGCCCCAACCCTCCCAATCACAAGTTTTTGCTATTTCTTTCCCTTCATTCGCTCCATCAAGCTCCACCCTCCAACATTGGAGATTATTTTACTTATGGCTACTCCCTCATTTATCATTTCCACACATCTCCTCCCCTCTCTCCCCAACCTATCCCCCTCTATTTTCCTGCTGGGATTAATGTATAGCTACATGATATTCTCTCTCTCTCTCTCTCTGTGTTTGTTCAAACATCTTTTGTCTAATTCAGATGAAGATGAAGTTCATAGGGTGCTCTTTCCCCTGTATGTTTTTATAGTCTTTATCTCAGTATCCATTATTATGTGAGATAATAAGTTCCTCCTTCCTATTCTTTTCCTCCCCAGTATATTATCCTATTTCTATCATTTCCTTCTTCTCCTGAGATCATTAAAATAATACAGATGTTGATCCCCATAAATCATTTGCTTTTCTTATTTAACTTTGTGATTATTCAAAACAGAGTTCTGAGAGTACACTTATTTTTTCTCTGTCTATTAAAGGTAAAAAAATCAGATTATTCCTTCTAGTTAATCAGATGTATTTATCTTTCTTTTATTCTCTTGATTTTTGCTTATTAATTTTTAAAGATTATGATCAATTTGTAACTGTGCTGGCTGCACAGAACACTAACCTGTGCATTCCTTTTGACCCAGAGATACCACCACAAGGCCTATCTTCTAAAGAGTTAAAAGAAATAGAAAAAGGACTTATATGTACAAACATTTAAAACTCTTTTTGTAGTAGAAAAAAAACCCTGGAAACTGAGGTGGTACCTACCTATCATGGAATGGGTAAACCAATTATTGTATGTGAATGTAATGAAATACTATTGCATCATGAAAAAAATGACAAAATAGACTTTTCAAAAAAATTGAAAGACCTATATAAATCAATGCCTAGTGGAATGAGCAGAACCCAGAGAATATTTTAAAAAACATTTATTTATTTACTTTTAGTTTACAACATTCAGTTACACAATCCCTTGAGTTCCAAATTTTCTCCCCCTCTCTTTTGGAGTCGTCTTATAACCTTATATTGTTGAGAGGAGCTCAGTCTATCAAAGTTAGTTGTCACAGATACAATGTGTCTGTAATTGTGTACAATGATCCAGGAGAATAATTTATATAATATGAACAACATAGAAAAGAAAAAACTTTGAAAGCCTTGAGAATTCTGATCAATATAATGATAAATTATAATTCCAAAGGACTCAAGATAAAACATGCTAGATCTACTTCCTGAAAAAGAGATGATGCATTCAAAATGCAGAATGAGATACATTTTGGGAAAAGGTAAATGAGGAAATATGCTTTTTGTGCCTATGTATATTTGTTATTTTCTTTCCTTCCTTCCTTTTTATTTCCTTCCTTCCTTCCTTTGTCCCCCACCCCCAGAATAGTCTCTTCTCTGAGACAATATTTGGACTTATGGAGGTTTTTTCTGGGTTTTCTTCTTGGGTTTCTTTCTGGTTAAGGTATTTCTTCATTGTGTTTGGTGTTTTCTTCTATTTACTCATATTTGTAGGCTCAGTTTTTAGGCTGGTATTTTGCTTTGTGACTAACTTAGATTCTACTCCTTTCTTGGATGATGTAGGCAGACCCTGCTTGCTCCTAGGTATGATAACTAAGATACTTTCCATTTCCTTCCTCCTTATAGGAATTGCTGGGTTTGGGCTCAGTTCCCTGGTGGTTTGATGTAGGCTTTGACCTCGGTTCCTTCTCTCTCTTTTTGGAACAGTTCTTAACCTGGATTTGTCTCTGTCCCTTGATACGAGCTTAACAAGTTCTTCCCTATATTGAAATTGATAGACCTCATAGCAGGGCTTTTGGTAGAAATTAAGTACTTTGCTTTCCGGGTTCTGCTGTCTGGGCACTGGCCATGTACTTTTTTTTTCCAAATTAAAAAAAAATCCCAATTAAATGTAATAACAATTTTTAACATTCATTTTCTAAAATTTTTATTTCCAAATTCTCTCCCTCTTTCCCCTTCTCCCTTCTTGAGAAGGCAGGCAATTTGATATAGATTACACATGTAAATTTCCTTTTCCCTGTTTTTTCTTCCCTTCTTCCCACCCTGCCCTAGAGAGGGCTACCCTTAGGTGCAAATAGATGTATATATGTAAAATTATTCTATACATACATAATCTATATATAATATTCTATACATACATCAGTTTTTTTCTCTGGATACAGATAGCATCTTTCTTCATATGTCCTTTATTTTTAATTTGTGTATTCATAACATTTTTAATTTGCATATTCATAATAGTCAAAATGACTTAAACCCTCAAAGTCATTCTTCAAATAATATTTTTGTTACTGTATACAATGTTCTCTTGGTTCTTCTCCCTTGACTCTTTACCATTTCTTGTAAGTCTTTCTATGCCTTTCTTAGGTTATTGAGCTCATCATTTATTATAGTACAATAATATTCCATCACAACAATACACCACAACTTGTTAAGTCATTCCCCAATAGATAAAGATTTCTGCAATTTCTAATTCTTTGCATACCACAAAGAGAGCTGCTGTAAACATGTCATTCACATTCAAATATATAACTACTATTGTGAATTTCCTTCCATCTTATTTTCACTCACTATTTGCTTTCACAGCCTCTCCTTTTGTCCCATACTGACTACCTTATCTTCTCCTCTACCCTCATGTTCTCATCCCATCCTGCCTCCAAGAGTTCCTCCTTCCCTCTCCCCCCTCCTCCCAATCCCAATCTACACACCCCTCCAAAAATCCCTCCCCCATCCTCTCAGGTTTTTCTTGCTGTTGTTTTTTGAGGTCTGTCTGGGGCCTCAATCTTGGTCACTTCTTTCTGTCCCTGAGCCATGGGTAGGGCCCCCAGCCACATTATCACCATAAACCATTAGGTTCTCTAAAATTAATCCCACAGTTGCAAACTTTAGCTCTTCCCTATGCCTTGGAACCAAAACGAGAAACTCTGCTTTCCTGCAAATGTCCATAGCCAGCAGCATTCCTGCTCTTTATGTTACCACACTTATTGGGCATGTATTTATTTCTTCTTGCCCACAGTTGCAGCCCAGGACTTTGAGTGGTCAACACACCTGGGTCTGATGTTCCATGACATTGGAGAGTCCTTCAATCCTCCCCTGCTCAGTTGTCCAAGCCCCACACAGTCCATGAGGTGAAAGTTCCTGAAGTTAAGACTGCCACACTCAACCCAGCCACCCTCACAGTGGGTTGCTTGTTGATTCAGGGAGTCTACCTGCAGGTTTTTGTATTTCAATTTGGCCAAACTTCTGTCCATGAAGTTTGAGTCTTTCCTGAGGTACTCTTAGGAGGACAACTGCTTTACCCTGACTTTTGATTGTTTCTGTCATTCAATGTTCACTTTGAAGTAAGATTTTACCTTGTTTGTGTGAGAAATTTGGAGAGCTCAGTAATTCCTGTCTTACTCTGCCATCTTCCCAGAATCCTAGCCCTCTGTGAATCAAGGACCACAGCAATACATTTCCAGGGAGTATTAAAAGGTCAAATTAATTAGTGTTTGTAAAACTATATGCAATTCCAGTTATTGGTGGACTTCTACTTTTCAGCTTTGATCCATGGTAGCACTTCAATGAAACTTTGAACTTTTTGAGGCAATCAAGATTTGATAATTATATTCCTCCTGAAAAACAATACAATCTATGTTATGTGTATGAGCTGACTGAAAATTACCCAAAAAAGCCAAGTATGTTACACATGAAGAGACATTAGCTGAGGGAACATTGAATTTCCATGACAACTAAAAGGTAAGTTTTATGATTCATTACTTGTTAAGGATATTATTTTAATATCTTACTCCTAGAGTAAGCCTTTAAGTGATAGGCTATTGAGAAAGGAAATCAGGAATAATTCCCATCATTTTCTGAGTGTGGAAAGTACAAGTGAGAAGTCACTTTCATCAAGCTAACATTTTCATTACATTTCTCGGGTTTAGGTTTGCCTTGTCATACTGCCTATATCATTGCAATATGGAGACATTCAAACAGATAGACTCATTTGTTGACAGAGGAAAGGAGAGAGATTTTATTCTCTTCCTTAAAAAAATTGCTGTGCTGAGAACAGTCTGCTCATATGGAAATTAAGGCAACAAAAATCAGGAAGAAACTGAAGAAAAGTGTGTGTTAAAAGGTGAGTTTTGCATCGATGCCTGAATGTTTTTGATTCTTCGATGGAGGGTCCTTGACCCTTTGGGGGCTGGTAATTTAAGCTTGGGGACATACAGTTGCTTCTTGACAGTGCTAGCATGGGGGAGAACAAGATGTTAGAACTTTTCTCTGTCAGAATTCCGAATTATACCCAGGATCAAAAGCATTGCAGGGATCAGAAGATCAGTGGGACACACTCAGTGGAAAACTCTTAATGAGCAGATAGACTGCTGTATTGCCTCTGTGATATATGTCAACTTAGCCTTGACACAGCCAACTCTCAATTCTCTGTGGGAAATGGGATAAGGGTAACAGGGATAATTGAAGCCTACAGATAATCCACAGACCCCCAGATTACTATTAGCTTTAACCTCCTCCCCCAACAAGCCTTTTTTTTTCCAAAGCTGGGAAAAAGAGCAAAATTTGAGTTTTATTTTCTCTCTTTCAATGATGACTGTCCAGTCTATAAGGTAATTGCTAAGAAATGAAATTAATAAAAGGCAAGAAGTATGCCAGATTTTGCATAACTCACTATACTGGATTCTCATATGAATTTGCTCAAGATATAAAGTAAACCATACCAAAATCTGAACTGGTCAGATTAACTCTGTACTATAGTGTCTATGTACTTTTTCTAGTGGGATGTGAAGTTCTAGACCTATGGTTGATTATGGGGGGGAGTTCCCACCCCCCAGATTCAGATCAGCAGTTCCTTTTCTATAATTCATCTTGGAGAGTTACCTGGGTCACTTAGAAATGAAGCAACTTACCTAGGGTTTCATGGTTAATGTTTTTCAGAGGCAAGATTGGATTTCATGTCTTCTTAGCACCAAAATTCTTCTAATGCTCTCTTCTGCTTTTCAGCCATATATGCATAAGAATGTGAAGTATCTCATTCTTGACATGGGAAAAGTGGGAATAAGGAAATAATTTTTCTTTTGCTGAAAGATGACACAATGTAGTTGAAAGCATATGACAGTTTCCTTCAGATCACCTGCATTCAGTTTTCTTCCTAGTTGCATGATCATAAACAAGTCATTTCAGTTATGAGAGCTTCAGTTTCTTCATCTCTAAAATAGGGATGATAAAAATTGCATGGACTCACTAATGGAGATGTGAGGAAAGCTGTTTGCTATAATAATTTTGTCATCAAGGAAAAAGGTATCTAAATGTGAATTATTATTATTTTTTTAAGCAATCGGGGTTAAGTAACTTGCTCAAGGTTACAAGGCCAGTTATTTCTGGGTGTGGTGCTGAGTGTCTGAGCCCAGGATTCGATCTCCAGGTCTATCTCAACACTGGAGCGGGTGCTCTTACTCACTGAGCCACCTGGCCACCCCTAAGCAATTGGCGTTAAGTAACTTGCTCAAGGTTACACGGCCAGGTGTTTCTGGGTGGGTGCTAAGTGTCTGAGCCCGGGATTCGATTTCCGGGTCTTCTCAACACTGGAGCCGGTGCTCTTACTCGCTGTGCTACCTGGCCGCCCCAGTGTGAATTATTATTAAGAGTGAACTTTGAAAGGAGGATAAAGAACTTTAAAAGTCACTAAATTATCTCTCTGATCTTCATTGACAACCTTTGAGATTCCTGATAAATATTTTTGTGAATAAGTATTTAAAAGGCCAATATAGACTTCTAATATGTTTTCTTCTACTTGTAAACTGAAAAATGGAAGTGACAACTCATATTCCAGTAATTCCTCCTGAATATGGCTGTATGCAGAGTATGGGGTTCTGGAATAGTGCAAAAAAGTGGCCTCTTTCAATGGGTCATTTATCAGAGCAAATCAAGATAGTATATCTTTGGACTCTGCTACTTCAACTCTTTTAGTAGGTTCTGGGCTTCAATAATAAGAAAATCTCTGGGCTTATTATTTCTGAAAGCATACTGTACTTTCTGAGTGGTATTCTTTGATAATAGAAATAAGGCTCAAGTCTATATAATTCAGTTAAAATATTTATAGATGGCAACATATAATAATGCAGACCATGCTTTTGAGAAACTAAAATTCTACTGGGGAATCTAGCATTAACACAGATAAGTCAATACAAAATCCTGAAGTCATAGCCTCAAGATAAAAAACTAATTCAAGGATTCAGTTATTGTTAAGGACCACTGCCTCACCCAATCTGCTCAGACCAAAGACCTGTGTCTGGCTATCTACAGGTAGAAAAAACAAGGGAAGCCCCAGAGCATCCCAGAAGCATGAGAATATGAAACATCCCTGGTGCTAATGCTAAAGCCTCTGACCAAGTTATATAAAGGGCAAATTCAGAAAAAGAATGAATGAGAAAGCATTGATTATGTGCCTACTATGTAGCAGCCACTTTGTCATACGACAGGTATAGAAATACAAAAGTACTGGATGTCAGAGTGGCAACTGGGTGGTACAGAGGGTGGAGTGCTGGACCTGGAGTCAGGAAGACCTCAGTGAGTACAAATACTGCCTTAGGAAAACACTTTACTGAAGTGTTTTGACTGAATAAGTCACTTAACTGCTGTTTGTCTCAATTTCTTCATTCGCAAAACAGGGATAATAGTAATAGCATCTGACAGTTAGTGAAAGGATTGACTGAGATTAGTAAAACATTTTGAAAACCTTAAAGCACTCTATAAATGTTAACTTATTGTTATTATTGTCATCATCATCATCATCATCATCATCATCATCATCATCATCATCACCAACAAAACTCAAGGAGAGTGATACCTGGGATGGGAGCTTTGGTCTGGGAAGTTAGGTAGAATGAGTAGAATGATAGGGCAATCGATTGACATGACTTTTACGAAAACAATGATAGTGTTGATTTGATCATGTGTCCCAGAGCAATGAGAGACAGTGCAGTATAATCATTCCAGAGCTCCCTTTGAAGCCAGGCAGTCTTAGGTTCAAATCCCACCCCTGATGAATATTTGCTGAACAACTCTGGATACGTCATTTAATCTCTCAATGTTCTAGGCATCTTACTAATACTTTAAGTGTAAAGATCTCTAATTTATTTTACTTGTTGCCTGTAATTTTGCATTTATCTGGTATAGATATCGAACACTATTATTCTCATTGTTGACTTCTTGGATTTTGTCATCTGTGAATTTTTAGTGCACCTATTGCTATTATTCTCCTTATATTGCCATGATTCTCTATGTATCTGACTGTATACATAGTCATTTATCTGACTTTCCCAACCTTTTTAGTTCTCTTTAGTTTCAAACCTTTTTGAACAGATTTGCAAGAATCCAAGAAAATACAGTCTTTATGGTCCATAGTAGGTGCATGTCATACCAAGCCAATAGCCCGTCACTGATATTTTAAAGTTATGGTCCAGAGGGGCAGCTAAGTGGTACAGTGAATAAAGAATTGGGCCTGGAGTCAGGAAAACTTATCTTTGTGAATTCATATCTGACCTCAGATACTTATTAAATGTGTGACCCTAAGCAAGTCACTTTAGCCCTGTTTGCTTCAGTTTCCTCATCTGTAAAAATTACTATTCCCTTGTCCTTGCCCATCTTAGAATTTATGATAGAGGAAAAAATCTGTAGGCATAATTTGATACAAGTTGGATTTTGGAAAAGAAGATTTTAAAGGTTTCAAAAGTTAGGTAGAACCTAAGGCACTAATATTTGGCAAGTGAAGTCAGTCTAGTAAAAAATGAGGAGTTCTCAAGAGTAAAATTCTGGAGAGAACAAGAGAAACTATTCATAATAGGAGGGAAAAGGAGGATTTTTCAAAGAGATCAACATATATGCATAGAAAATCCTCTTATATAAGCATAAATACAGTTAATATACATGCATATATGCATGTGCATATAACACATGATACATACAGAGATAGATAGGTAGATAGATAGTACAGTCAGGTAATGGAGCATGAATATGTAAACTTATGACACAAGTTCAGCAAAAACAGTATAAGGAGTGTTAAATAATTAGAATTAGCTGAAGTTGGGGAGGAAATCTAAGGATAACAAAACATGTTACATTAGAGGAAAGAAAAGGATGATAGACGAGACTGAATTGTTTCTTAGAGTGGAAGGACAATGAAACCTGATGACTGAAAGAAGAGAAAGCTAATCAACTCTTATTGGACTTTTTTTTTTCTTTGCCAAGGGGGATGATCTTTTATTAGAAAGGACAGGATAGAAATGACTAATAGTGAAAACCCAATATAAGTAAGGAGTCATTTAGTTGCTGTGGTTGGTTATAATCACTTGACCCAGATGACTTACATCTAAGGGTGCTATGAAAACAGACACATGTTCAGCTATTGTCAATGGAAAGACTTGAACTGGAAAGGTACTTCAGGATTGGAATAGGGTTGATTTGTCTTGATATTCAAAACAGGGAAGAGAATTGAGTCTAAAAAAATACAGGGCAAAATGTAAATTATTTACTTTTCTTTTTTATTAGAATGTTAGAAAATATCATTAAAGGAATGATTAATTAACATCTAGAAAAAGAAGCAGTGATTACAAAGAGCCACTTTGGCTATATCAGAAATAGTCAAGGCTAGATTAAAAAAATACATACACATATACTTGTTGAGCATGTCATCTATGCATTTATCCAAGTCATTGACAAAACGTGTTTAATAGCACAGTACACACACACACACACACACACACACACACACACACACACTTTTTATATGGTTACTAGACAGGCAGATCAGGGGAATGTTATTTACCTATTTACCTAAATTTTATCACATAGTTTGACAAAATCTATCATTCTTATGAAAAAGTTGGAGAGATACATGCTAAAATTAGGTAGATTTGGAACTTTTTGAATGACCAGACCCAAAGAATAGTCATTAATGGTTTGATGTCATATTGGAGGGACTTATTATAGGCAACAATTTCAATGTGATTCCTAAAAGGAAAATGATTGATAGTCTCTCATTTCTGATAATTTTCAAACATACTATTTAATTTGGAAGTATTTTATTGTCTTTATACCCTTGATATCAAAGCCACACTTATAAATATGACCAGACTTCTTGTGTAAATTGGCAGGGCACATATCTCTGAGAATTCCTATAGGAATACATCACAGTCAGTTACTGTTGCTTGACTAATGCTGTACTTTCTCTAAAGGATTTGATATCATCTTGGAAAGAGGACCCCATTAGAGTGCTCCAGGGAAACATGCTTGGTTCTGTGGTATTGAACAATTTTATCAATGACTTTGATAAATGGATAGAAGACATGTTCATCAAATTTGTAAATGATACAAAGCTAAGAGAGATGGCTCATATATTGGAGAACAGATTCAAAATCACAAAAGTTCCCAATAGATGAAAGAATTGGGAAAATTGTAATAAAATTTCATGTGAAAAAAAGCAAATTTTGCCTGTGTGTTTATATCAAAATCAATGTTACATGTATGAGATATGGGAGCTGTGGCTAAGTAACAATTTTGAAAAAAAAACAACTAGGTAATTTAGTTTATTGTAGGTTCAAGATCAGCCAAGAGTATTTGATGGCATTCATTAAATGCTACTGTAATCTTATGCTATATCAAGTGAGGAATAGTGTCTGACTAGGAAGTGATAGGGTTCTTTGTTGTTCTGGTCAGATTACATTTGGAGTACTGTATTCAAATCTTAGTGCCATGTTAGGCATTGATAATCTAGACAGCATCCAGAGGAGAGTGACCAAAATGGTGAATGGACTTGAGATATGGCCTTATGAAGAACAGTTGTAGTACTTGGGGACATAAGCCTGGAAAATAGAGCTCTTAGTGGGGACAAGATAGGTAGAAGTTGCAATGAAGTAAATTTAAGGTTTTGATGGAGGTTAAATAAGTTTCCCTGTGTGTCTATTGGTGCAACTTTTACTAGACATCATTAGGCAATGGCAGAATGACTATTGTGGTATATTGTAGGTGTTGTTCAGTTGTGCCTGACTCTTTGAAACCCCATTTAAGGTTTCCTTGGCAAAGATACTAGAGTGATTTGCCATTTCCTTCTCCAGTTCATCTGACAGATGAGGAAACAGAGGCAAACAGGGTTAAGAGTTAAGTGACATAGCTAGTAAGTGTCTGAGGCCAGATTTGAGCTCAGGTCTTCCTTAGTCCAGGTCCAGCACTCTCTTCATTGTTCCACCTAGCTGTCCTTTTATGTTGTAGAGGGAAGTCTTATTTCTATATAGGTTGGGACAGATGGCCACTGAGGTCTTTTCTACTTAGAGATTCTCTGATTCTTTCTCTACTGGTGTGCATTGGTCACGTATTTTTGGTGACTTAAAGTATGTTTTCAGCAACAAAAAAGTCTGACAGGGCAGTAATTGACGAAGCAAGAGACCTTCATGAAAGGTAGCACAAGCAGCTAGGTTGTTTCTGTTGAGAATATAACCAAAGTAGTCACTAGAACTTCAAGTGTAGCAGATTTGAAATTACAGCAGGAAGAGGGATGAGGGGTGGCTACAATACTTCGGAGGGACTATTCTCAGACTTAGCACAGTCATGTTTCCCCAACCCTCTGAATTTCTTCCTCACTGATATGTGAGGGACTTGAATACTTTATCTCCTACACTCAAGGGAAGTTTACTGAGACTTTGAGAATTTTTAGGTTTCATAGCTGGGTGGGTAGGGGGAAGGTTCTTCTTCAGACATGTCTGATTGGTTTTTCGTCTCCAATGTCAAAAGAATGGAGATTCTAAAGATTCACTGACAATTCAAACAGGGAAAACAAGCCTATGAAGTGGACGTTTCAAGGAAGGACAAGAAGAGGGAATCGTGGAAAGGAGGAAGGGGCCAGTCCAGAGCAGAGGCAAGCTGCTAACAGTGAGGTCTAGGTTATGAGTATAATAGAGGCCATGAAAACCAGAGACCTCTCCAGAGTCCATGGTCTTAGATAAAGCATTCTAGTTTTATAATCAGTCACACAGACTTTCTAATTCTGAAAATAATCTTTCCAACAAACTGATGACAAAAGATGGCAGGGGTGGTGGTTCTGACAGAAATCAGATCACCAGCACCAGAACTGTTCCTTTTCCTGGTAAATAACTCTATTTCAATTGCTTCTAGGCAGGATGGTTGCTGATAAGAATGAATTCCTATCTCTCACCTCCACAGATATCTATTCCTTCCCTCCCCCTTGGCCACTCAAATATGCCACAGGGCCCCCTTTGACCATTGTTGATTCATGGGTGTTACTCTAATGAAACAATTGCAGGTCTGTTTATATCCACCTGCACCTGCACTTTTGAAATTTAGGGTGTCTGCAAGGAAATCTCCTTTTGTTCAGTGTACAACCCTGAACTATTGACAGTTTTTCTATTTCTTTCTTTGTTGGACCATGAGAGGGATTACCTACTGTTCTTGGTGATTGTATAAATAGGTAGCTAGAAAGTCACTAATGAAAGAATTTCCTGAGTTATCATGTACCTTGCCTGTATGTTTATGTACTAAAGCAAATTGTAGGGCTAAAATTCAAGCTTCTCTCAAATATAGAGAATATAGAAAGGCTAGTCTGGACCTCATTATTTGCTCTGAACATGTTTCATAAGTTGGGGGAACTTCATACACCTCTTTGGTTATTCCATTAGGAAAAGTAATCTCATTTAACTGGCATTTTTACATCTACATTCATGCTTTTAAAACACTGAAGTGAGCGTTCTACAGCTATGTAAAGAAACACATTATCAAAGCATTAAGATATGATTAAACTGACATTTTCTTAAGAAAACGAAAGGAGCAGGAAAAAGCCATTCTAAAAGGACTGAGTGCTACATACTCCAGATATTATCTTCAGTGCTTACTCAGGGATCTTTAAAGAAGCTTATTACCAAGTACCCTAAGAAGACAAGTGTGGATGTGTACAGATCAGAGGGATGCGAGTTAATGCACCTGCCAGATTTGACTATCGTACAGAGCATGTCAATCAGCACTGAGACCTTGCATTTAAAAATGTGTTCTTGCAGACTTTTTTCAATACTGTGTCGTAAATAACCAGATTCTCCTATTCGGTAGCCATACCATGTTTCTAATGTCACAAATACAGTATATTTTTGTGTTTGGGAGTATATGGACACACATACCTCTATATATTGAAATAAAGGTTGAATTTCAGATTATATAATAGGAAAAATCCCAACTTTTATTAACAGTAACAAAAGTAATGGTTCCAGATGTGTATGGCAAATTATTTTTTCTGCTCTGGTCTACTCAGAAGTAGTGTATAAGAAGTGAAACAGGTGTTAGGAGATGTGTTGCTTAGAATGTTGCCACCCCCAACACAGAGACTTAGAATACTGAACAACAAAAACATTTTTGAGGTAGGATGCAAATTATGCTCCCTAAATAATTCTGACATGATGTTAACTCATAATTAGTGAATATATAAAATTAATCCAAGTGGAAGATGTGGCCTACGGCATAGTGGAAAGAATGGAAGAAGCATATAGGACAGTGGATTTGTAATCATAGGACCTGAGTTCAAATCCTGGATCTATCACTTACTTCACTTTTGACTTTGAGCAAGTTACTTAACCTATCTAAGCCTCAATTTTCATGTATAGAAAATAGAAGAATTAAGCTCAATGATCTTCAAAGTTACTTCCAACTCCAAATCTATGATCTGATGAATACTAGATTTTGAGGTAGGTAGAACTAGGTTTGAGACCTAACTAGAACTTACTCTATGAACTAGGATAAATCTCTTTTCCTCTCTGGGCCTCACTTTCCTGTATAAAATTATGTGGTTGAATGAAAAGATATCTAAGTCTCCTTCCAGCTCTAAATTTGTAGTCCTAGGAACTTACTCTTTGAGCATCAGCTTGCTTATCTTTAAAATGGAGACAATAATAATTTTACGACTTCACTAGGGTGTTGTAAGAAAAGAAATCTTTAGACACTAAAGAAATGGAGAAGTGAGCTCTTATTAATATTACAGAGTTTTATTAATACAGATTATTATTATTGTTATTGACCTGTGATTTCATTGGTTCTTAGCAGGGATTCTTAATCTTTTTTGGTGTCAAAGACTCCTCAGGTGGTCTGGTAAAGCACATAGACCCCTGCTTACTTTCTAAATAATTGAATGAAAAGCAAATTTTCAATAAAACGTTAAGAAAAAGTGATGTATTTTTTTTTCCTTTCAAGTTCATGGAGTGCCAGAAATTTATCCGTGGACCCTGTCAGGGTGGTGGTCCATGGATTCCAGGTTAAGAATGTCTGTGTAAGGAATTCTTGGTGAAGAAATTGTTTCCGTGAATTTAGATACATACTTGATTTTCAACTTAGTCTTAATGAGCTGCCTGGGGCATTGAGAGATTAACTTGCTGAGGGGCACACAGCCAGTACACACTAGAGGCAGGCCTTGAACTTAGGTTTTCTTGGCTCAGAGACCAGTTCTCTATACATGATCTGAATTGCTTCACGTTATTGTTATTATTATTAATTATATGGCATTTTTAATAGGTACTGACCTTTATGGGAGGTACTGTAAATGGTGAGTATGGCCCACAAAGTAATAATGTAAAGGGCATACAGACAACAGAACTGTGTTCCAGAGGTCCTTGTCTTTTGCCCTGCACACTTAAAACTCTAATGGAGAACAAAGCAAAGTACTTGTCTTCCAGGATGCAGTGGAAAAGGTAATTAGGCATGTTAGGTTTTGGATAGGTCTTATTAAGTGCCTCTTTAAGAATATGAGGGGAATCCATTTCCTCCTTGGCAAGCTCTTAAGACCTTGGGGAGGAAGTTATTACACATTTCCTCACTCTTATCCAAAGGACCAGTCTAGGGCAACGAGGCAGAGCCATGCTTCAGAGTGGAAATAGCACTGGTCTGGGAATCATGAATCTAGACTTGGACAGTAATAAGCTGTGAGGTCTTGGACAAATCTTTCTTATATGTAAAATATGAGTGTTATACAAGATTATTCTTAAGGTCCTTTATAACTTTTCAGTCTAAGATAAAGTAGAACAAATCCATCCTTCCTCCAAGGTTTCTCCTTATAGAAGGTGCCCTGAGAGCAGTACTTTTGAGTTACATTCTTGGTCTCTTGAACACTTAAATTTTAGGAATAAAAAACAAACAAACAAATGAACTAAAACTGTAAAGGATATGATGCTCTGTTTGGAGTTTGAATACACTTGTAAGAGTAAACTTTAAAGGAATGGTGGGTTAGTAATAGTAGATAAATTATATTTGAGGTGTATTAAATTTGAAATGTTGATGTGGGGATGTCCAGAAGGAAGTTGAAAATATGGGCCTGAAGTTCAGGAGAGATTGGGTTAGATCAGGGGTGCTATCTTCTGACTAAGTCCAAGTTTTACAGAACAAATCCTTTTACTAAGGGGATTTGGTTAAGCAATGAGTCTATAAAAAGAAGTAAAAGACAGCCCCTACCCTCAAGGAGTTCATAATCCAAGGAGGGTGAAGGGGTGTATTACCAATGCAATATTCACAGCTCCTACAACCATTATAAATATACCTGAATGGTGCTCAATTACAAAATATAACAGACTCTCCATATGGAAGACAGAAGCAAAACATTTATTCAGACACCAGAAAACTGAATCCCCAAACCAGTAAGCTGAATTCAATCATAGTAGCAAAGAAGTTAATAAGCCATAACAGCACAGAGAACGACAGTATCCTTTAGCCTTCCCACAAACCAACAGAAGACCACTATTTACTCATAAGCCTGTCTCTCTTCTGCAGAAGCGTCATCTCCTCTCAACCATCTAGCTTGCTCTGACTCCCAGCTTCCTGTGGGCTCTGCTGCACCCTTCATCAAACTCCTCCCACCACAGGCTCCATGATCACATTCAGCCTATGAGGGGGCAGAGTTTATTTTCAAAGCAAAGAAGGTCTTCAAATTCCCATTACCATTACAGGGGGCAACAAGAAACAAACTTACATGAAGTAAGATATTTACAGGATAAATAGGAAATAATTAAGAAAGGAAAAACACTAGAGTTAAGAAGTTCATGCCATACTATAGATGAATCAATAACAAGTCTTCTAACAGGCAGGTCACTATGAAGGTCTTTATCTTCTTCTCCTCCTCCTTTTTCTTCTTCTTCTCCTTCTCCTTCCACTTCCCCTCTCCTTCCCCCTTCCACACCCTATCCTCCTCCTCCTCCCTCCTTCCTTCTTTCTTCTTAGGTAGGAAGGCAAGACAATTGGGGTTAAGTGACTTGCCCAAGGTCACACAGCTTGTTAAGTGTCAAGTGTCTGAGGCCAGATTTAAACTCAGGTCCTCCTGACTCCAGGGCTGGTGCTTTATTCACTGTACCACCTAGTTGCTCCCAGGTCTTTGTTTTCTGAGGATTAATCAGGCAGTTCCACAGTATTTATCAGTTTGTTTTTAATTTCCAATTGCACTTTCCATTATGCTTCAGTGAGTCTCATCTTGCTTCATTGCAGGCTTGATTGATCATTGAAATACTTGATTTCACCAATAGACACCAAAATATCTCTATCAGTCATGGAAGTATGCTCTTTAAGAACACTTAAAGAGTGATTTTTTTCTTTTTAATAGTAGTTCATTGGAATTACTTGAAAGCACAACAAAAAGAGTATTAATTCACATCTATGTGGCCAAAAAAAATCTAGCTCTCAAGTGACAGAGAACTAACTAAAAGAAGGGAAATATGCTCAATCCTATTTTATCTGGTCACGATAAGATATTCTAAATCAGTGTTGTTTTAGTAGAAATACACACTCATGACCATCATTGTAAGAAAATAAACCTATGAAAGATTACTTGTCTCAAGTAAGAAATACATCATTGTATATATGCTCTCCTTCCTCTAGCTCATAGAGCTTGACATCCCATTTCCTGCCCTCTTTCTTTCAGCAGTCTGAATCTAGGGTCTAGAACAGGAGTAGGGAACCTGCAGCCTTGAGGTCACATGTGTTCTTCTAGGTCCTTGGGCGCAGCCTTTTGAGTGAGTTCAAGTGTTACAGAACAAATCATTTCATTAAGGGGATTTGTCCTGTAAAGTCTGGATTCAGTCAAAGGGCCACATTTGAGGACCTAGAGGGCCACATGTGGCCTCAAGGCTGCAAGTTCCCTACCCCTTGTCTAGAATGTTCTTTCTCTTAATCATTGTGTTTTAGAGTCCTTAGGTATCATGTCATATAGGGAGCCTTTATTTAATTAATAACTCTAGTTATTACTGATCCCTCCCTCCAGAAATTATATCAGTTTGGTTTATCAGTTTACTGTACTTCAGTAGAATGTAGGCTCCTTGAAGGCAGGGACTGCTTCTTCATTTTGTCCTTGTATCCCCAGCACTTACCACAGTACCTTGTATATGGCAGGTACTTCATGAATATGAATATTTGTTAAATTAATACATGCTTATTGCATAGATTTCCTAAGGAACTGTATATATTAAGTCCCATACATCACCACATTTATCCTATGCTATTGTGACATACAAGCCCAAATAAGTTATATTTGCTGGAAATTGTATCATATAGGAGGCTGTCTATGAATAGCATAATGGAGTGTTGTCAGATTCATATAGAAAAAGATTCCGATGAGCATAATATTGACTTAGAAAACTATAAATGAACATTTTTTTATGTTTTATTGTGGTGGGAGTGAGGTAGTACAGTGAATAGAGTTATGTGCTTAAAGTCAGGAAGACCTGAATTCAAATCCAGCCTCAGAAACTTACTAGCTATGTGATCCTGGGCAAGTCACTTAACCCTGTTTACCTCAGTTTACTCATTTGCAAAGTTAGCTACAGGAAGAAAGGACCAACCATTCTAGTATCTTTGCCAAGAAAACCCCAAATGGGGTCATAAAGAGCCTGAAATGACAGAACAATAAATGTTTTATTGTATTTTTACTTATGTTATTAAACATTTCCCAATTACCTTTTATTTTGTTTCCAGCTACAGAAAAGATTGGAACATGCTGCCTAAGAGAGGCTAGCTTGACACCTCTGGTACAGTGGATAGAATGTTGGATTTGGAGGAGGAAGGTCTGGGTTTACATTTCACCTTAGAAACTTACTGAGAAAATTGCTAAACTTCTCAGTGCTTTAATCTTCTCACCTATAAAATGAGGGGCTTGAACTCAATGACCTCTAAGGTCCTTCTAGCTCTAAATTTATGAACATTTCTGTGACTCAACTTGTTCATATGTATAATGGCAACTAGATGAAGTCTAAGCTCCCTTGCAACTTCAAAGAACTATGAACTTTATCTTCACATATAGGTAGGGCCTGTCCTGGATTAGGACACCTCAATGGTCTGTACTTTCAAAGCCAGGAATTCAAACTTTGGCAGAAAATAAATTGCTATTTTTTTAAAGGGTAGTTTGTGGGGGAGGTGATAGCTTAAGTTAAAGCTCATGCAGTTAATCATTCCTTGTTTGGATTTGTTATTTTTTTCCTTCCTTTTTATGTAATTAGCCATTAGGTTCACTAAAGTACATTTTTCATGTCAAGGAAACAATGGTTTTAAAGGAGAGAGAGGGTGGGGCTGACAGGGATCAAGAAAGGAAGGGCAAAGTAATGCACATAGCAGCTAAAGCTTTAGGAAAATATCAACTTTTTGTGTGTGTAGTGATTCACTAGAAATACTCCTGAATACACAATCACCTTTACTAAAAAAGAGCAAATGGAAATTGAAAGACTGCATGTTGTTTTGGATAGAGTGGAGTCAGTTAGATCATGATTCAAATTCTGTCTCAGGTACTTATTATCAGTGAGACCTTGGTCAAGACCTTGCTCTTTCAGAGTATCACATGGTTCATAAAGAATGAGTGGGATGCACCAACATACCTTGGGACAAGCATTACCATGGTCTTTTCTCCTTCATGTTGTGGGGAGCAGGCATGCTCTGTGAACCCCATACTGAGTCTCAAAATCTTTACATAAAATGGCAGTGATAGAAATAACACCTTCCTCACTGGTTAGTATATAATTTATGTATGTCACTTTGCTAATCTTTTTTTTTTAAAGCAATCGGGGTTAAGTAACTTGCTCAAGGTTACACGGCCAGTTATCTCTGAGTGTGGTGCTGAGTATCTGAGCCCGGAATTCGATCCACGTCATCCCGACACTCGAGCTGGTGCTCTTACTCGCTGAGCCACCTGGCTGCCCCTACTTTGCTAATCTTTAAGTAATATGTAAATATTAGCTTTTAAAAAATCTTGCAACGAAGGGATGTAGTATTTGGAATATGAGTAGGAATCCATTCTATCGTATTGCTTGGACTTCTCCTTTGAATTAGTCAATCAAATGCAATAATATTTGTAAAAATCTTAGTGCAATAAAGACAGTTAATAAATTCTTGTTCCCTCTCCTCCTCAATCAAAAATATAAAATAGAAGCAAACAATTAAAAAATACTTCTATTGACTCAGACAATAAATCAAAGGCATAAACTAGGGGCAGAAAATACTTAAACTATTTGGAAAGAAAGAAATGCTTTGAGCCATGGGATGAAATGAGATGATGGTTCATAGTAAGTACATTGGGCAGTGGTGAATGAGATTCAGTCACGTCTTGTGAAGGTTGGAAAAAATAGCAAGTCAACTCAGAATCTGATATTACAATAGTCGATAAGGCTTCTTGCTGCTGTTTAGTTGTTTCAATTGTCTCTTACTCTTCATGTTCCCATCTGTGATTTTCTTGACAAAAATACTGGAGTGGTTTGCCATTTACTTCTCCAGATGAAGATAGTGGTGGCAGAGTTCCAGCCAAACCCTTGAGAGACAGTTGCTTGAAAGTGGGGGAAGAGAGTCTCTATATCCTCCTTAGCTACTTAAGCAGAGGATAATCTTATGAAATTCATTTAGAAGAATTGAATTTCCCATTGACAACAGGCAATGTTTCCAGAAGACAAGTAATTGTCAGCAGCATCTGCATCAGGAGAAAAAGATCAACTAAATGCACAGAGAAAATGAGCCCAGCAAAAATCCAAGGGGGAAATTTCATGAGGATTCCATAAAGGACATCCACAAATCCGGAAGTGTGTTTCCCATTTTTCCTCATGAACTCTCAACTTCTGTTATTATTGTTGTTCAGTCATTCAGTCATGTCTGACTCTTCATAATCTCAACGACCACAGCACACCAGGCCCTTCTATCTCCCACTATCTCCTGAAGCCTTTCCAAGCTCATGTTCATTGCTTCCATGACACTGTCTATCCATCTCATCTTTTGCTATCCCCTTTTCCTTTTGCCTTCAATCTTTCCCAATATCAAAGTCTTTTCCAATGATTACTGTCTTTTCATATGGCCAAAATATTTAAACTTCAGCTTCAGTATCTGACATTCTAGGGAACAGTCTGAATTAATTTCTTTAAGTATTGATTGATTTGATCTTCTTCCTGTCTAAGGAACTCTCAAAAGTCTTCTCTAGCTCCACAAATAAGAAGTGTCCATTTTGTGGTACTCAAGCTTTCACTATAGTTCAACTCTCACAGTCATATATTACTACTGGAAAAAAACATAGGTGTGACTATATATATATATATATAGGTGTTTGTTAGCAAGGTGATGTCTTTATTTTTTAGTATGCTATCCAGATTTGCCATAGCTTTACTTCCAAGGAGCAAGTGTCTTTTAATTTCATGGCTACAGTCACCATGTTCCATGATCTTTGAGCCCAAGAAAAGAAAATCTGGCATTACTTTCATTTCTTCTCCCTCTATTTGCTAGGAAGTGATGGGGCCACTTGCCATGATCTTAGCTCTAATTCTGAGCTTACTCTAATCTTGGACTCTGTGAGTTCTTGTGAAAGGAATTATACCCTTGGTTAGGGAGATATTTTGTATAAACTCTTCCTATTATGAGTTTTCTTCTCAATGAAAACTGAGTCTAGCCAACTGGTAATCAATGGAGACCACATTGGTGGGGACTCATGAACAATATATTAGGTAACCCCCACCCCACCCAACCCTCTAATCACAGTCTGTTGCACTCTTGGAACTCAACCTATTACTGTGAGTGGGAAGGGAGAGTCCAGAACCTGCTCTATCTTTGGTCAAGCATTACTATCTTTGTTTGCTTTATTATTTCAATATAAAAGGCTGAGGTAAAGGCTAAAGGCATATTGGACTTTGTTGAATTTACAAACAAATAAGAATTCCACTTCTATACTTCTATGAACATATGCCCTTGTTGATCTAGGTATTGCCTCATCCTAAGACACTCCTGTCCATGTCCTTCTATAAAGTCACCACTGGGGTCTACCTGACCTGCTGGGGTCTTCCTCAAGATCAGTCATTACCAGACTTTTTGTTCTTAAGATCCTTTACCCTCTTAAAAATTATTGAGGTCCCCTGCTCAAAGAGCTTTTGCTTTAACCCTATATGTGGGTTATATCTATTGATATTTACTGTATCATAAATGAAAAATCTTAGCATTATCATGAAAATAATTTGACCTCACTCCTCAAAAACAGTTTTGGAGACCCACAGGGTAAGAACTAGTGGGAACCTTTGCTCCAGATCTTTTTATTAGATATAATGGAGAAAACACTTATTCTTGCTATGTGAACATTCCCTGTTTTTGTTCCAGGCATATATCTCCTTATTTCTTCTTTTCAGTTCTTATTTATTAATGTGTTGTAGCCTACTACTATCCTTAATGTACCTCCCTATTGTCCTTTGGATGACTCTCAATTTAATTCTTCAGAGATGGTGGTATTCCATGATTGCCGATATTGCATCACTGTAACCATACTGATGCTAAAATTTCAAGCGTTTGTTTCAGGGAGAAGCTTAGGATCCTTAAAACCATCATCTAATTTCCTCAAGGCATCTCATAAAAATCTGCAGCTCAATTTTCATCCAGCTTTTATTCCCTTTGTTGTGACTGTATCTTAGATTCTATCTATGTATCTATGCATCTATCTATGTATCTATGTATGTATCTGTCTGTCTGTCTCTGTCTCTCTCTCTATCTAGTATATATGTCGTATAGTTTATAGCACGTACATGTAGGTATATTTGTATATGTCTGATCTATAGTTGTACATACATACTCATATACTAACTGAAAATAGTTCCAGAAAAGGTTTCTACAATGCATATATCAAAATGATACAAGATTCCTTAAAAGAGGTAGTAACAGACAGCTTTGTTTGATGATCCTTCAATTATTCATGAGGCACAAAATAGAAGAATATATTCTTGCTGAAGGTTTTTGCTACTTTTGTGAACAATGTCAACTGTAAATTCTACATGGAAGATGCTGAGGTCCTCCAGAAACTTCTCTTTATGGAGAGCATTGTGTCATTACATCATGTATCAGGGAATATTTCAGGCCTCTTAAGTGATATCTATAATCACTCAAAAAATTTTCAGTCTAGCTACTCATAATGGGAAAGAAAACAACTAGAGGAAGAATGGTTATTCGTCACCTAGAGTGATCTAGTCTAGTCTAGGGAATGTTGTATCTCCTCCAAATAATTCTCAAATCTTAGTGTTGGAGGATACCTCAGTGGTCAGGGAAACTGGATTTTGAAATTCCAGCTTTCTTACTTGTTGTCTAGAGTGTGCAGAAGCTAGGATTGTTACAGGCTTCAAAACCCCATTGTTAAAATTTATTGTGAACATTTATATCTTAGAAATTGGCAAATATCACAAATTAGGGCTTGATTTATTGTTTTGTTGCTTATCTCGACTTAAAAGAATGATGGAGAAAGTTTAATAATGCAGATTAAACTTCTAAAACGTTTTTAAAATGGAGTACAAACATTAGCACAAAGCTGCCTAAGACTTTAGTAGTCACTTCACCATTCTAGAATTCTAGAAGTTTCCTTATCCATAAAATGAAAGTGATGAACTAGGGGATCTCTAGCTTACCTCATAAGTGAGAGGTCATACATACTACATTTAAATACCTCCATCGATGGGAAAATCATTAGCCATTTTTTGCATAACCCTCTGACCTCCCCAAAGGCAGTCCATTCCTATGAATTGTTCTCTATATGTTAAGATAGTTCTTATTTTGTTTAGCTTTGAAATGGCTGTTTTCAATATTCTAAAATTTCAAATTTATGTTAAATAATAAGGACCCCTGAATTGGGGTAAGGGTCCATTTAGTAACTCTAGGAGTTAGGTATTCTCTTGGTCATACTGTGATACTTCTGGGACTCCTTCCTAGTCAAAAGTCACAGAGACCACTCTTGTTCTGGGGGATCTTTCCTCTGCTGGAATTGAACAAGGGAGTGGTGATAGTCCTTCCCAGTTTAGCATACAGTGTATGTCACACTGATCAGAACACATCTGAAGTATCGTATTCGGTTCAGGCAGCACATTTTAGGAGAACATTTGAAAGTTGACTTGTTCATAGTAGAGTGACCAGGATGGTGAAAGGACTCAAGATCAAGCCATCTGAGCATCAGGTGAAAGAGCTGAAGTGCTTAGCCTAGAGGAGAGAAGACTTGGGCTGGAGAGAGGAATGATCAGTTCTTTCAAGTATTTGAAGGACTGACATGTATAAGTGGGTTTAGATTTGTTCTGTTTAGTCCACGAGGGCAGAAGTAGTGGCAAGGAGTTCAAGCTGCAAAGAAGCAAGCTCAGGAATAATAAAAGGAAAAATTTCCTCTTAATTAGAGCAATAACAAAGTAGAAATGGGATGCCTTGGGCAGGTTCCACTGGACAGCTCCAAGTGAAGACTGAATGACCCGATCACTTGTTGGATAGAGTGTAAGAACAGTGCATGTTTAACTGGGTATTACAGTGGGTGCAGTGCTGGACTTGGAGTTAGAAAGATATGAGTTTGAATTCTGCCTCATATACTGATTGACTGTGCAACCCCAGGCAAGTCACTGAAGCTCTCTCAGTCTTAGTTTTCTCATCTGTAAAACAGGGATATAATACAACCTACTTTTAAGTGTTTCTCTAAGGATCAGATGAGGTTACATAGTTAAAACACTTTGCAAACCTTAAAGCAGACCATTGTTGTTTTCAGATTCTCTGTGACCCCATTTGGGGTTTTCTGGGCAAACATACTGGTTTGCCATTTCTTTTGCCAGTTCATTTCATAGATGAGGAAGCTGAGGCAAACAGGGTTACATGACTTGCCCAGGGTCACACAGTTAGTAACTGTCTGAGGCCAGATTTGAACTCCGGAAGATGAGTCTTTCTGATTCCAGGCCCAGCATTCTATACACTGTATCACCTAGCTGCCCTTAAAAAACTATATGCATGATAGCTACATTTGGCTATTTAGTTATGGGTCAGACTAGACATAAAGAGTCAGTGTGGTTCAATGGAAAGAAAGCTGGCTCTGCAGAGAACCTGGTTTCAAATCTCACCTCTGATCTGTGTGACCTTGGGTGAGTCACTTTTCCTTCTCAGGCCCCATTTTCTTCATGTGTAAAAAGAGGGAGCTGGACTAGATGGTTCCTGAGGTTCCTTCCAGTTCTAGATTGATGATCCTATACATCTCCTCTGCCTCTGAGATTCTGTAATCATGCTTATTCTGAAATATTAGGGAGCTCATTCTCCAGCTAGAAGAGATTGGGCAGGATTTGTTTGAAATGCAGTGAGAACTCTGGTATGGCATGTCTTATTATCAGATTTGAATTAGTATGGGTCAATTAATACTACCTAACCCCCCTACAGGAGGCCCTTAGTATCCTTGGATTCAGGGCTATGGCTTGGGACATCCACTGAGCATTTAGAAACCCATCATGGGTTCAAATGCCCCTTGATGCCCATCAACCTCTGTTCTCTGTCCTGCTGCAGTTGCCTAGAGACAGCCTTGAACTGAATTGGATGACAAGCCCACCTGGTTAAAAGAGGAGTTAGCACAGTTTAAACAGAGGTGTTAAAGGCAGATTAGCATCTAATTGAGGCTTTCTTCCTCATGGCATCAGGAGAATTGAAAGACTATTGGAAAGAGAGGGAGGGGGAGAGGTCTGAAGAGAAAGGTAGATAGAAGCATTTTGTGCCAGGAACAAATACTTCTAGATTTCTCTCTTCTACCACCTGTCCCTAGGAAAGGGGATGGTGCTCCATTTTCACAATAAGAGCTGGTGAAAATCCTTTCCATGTGCCTTCCACTCTAATTTAAATAGCGCAGAATAAATTCAGACTTGGTCCCAGATACACCGAGCTTGAACTTTTATAAAATTCCTTCTTTCCAGCATCCCTGTGAGGTAGGTCATATTTTTCAGATTTAGAACTAGAAAGGATCTTTGATGTTACCTACTTCCACCCCATCACTCTTATTTTGTTTTTTGTTTTTTGCTTTTTGGAGGGGGGAGGCTAAGGAAATTGGGGTTAAGTGACTTGCCCAAGGTCACACGGCTAGTTTTTGTGTTAAGTGTCTGAGGCCGGATTTGAAGTTAGGTCCTCCTGACTCCAGGGCTGGTGCTCTATTCACTGTGCCACCTAGCTGTACCCCCTCACTTTTATAGATGAGAAAACTGAGGCCTATAGAGATTAAGTGACTTGCCTGCCCAAGGTCTCACAAATAATATCAAGTGGCAGAGCTGGGATTCGAATCTGTGCCCTCTGACTCTACATCCAGGGCTCTCTAAACAGTAAGGTGCTGCACTTAAGTGTGGTTATCCCTACTTTTTGTTGTTGTTGAGTGGTTCAGTCCTGTTCAACTCTGCATTACCTCATTTGGAGTTTTCTTAGCAAATATAATGAATGGTTTGCCATTTCCTTTTCTAGCTCATTTTACAGATGAGGAAACCGAGGCAAACAGGGTTGTGACTTGCTCAGAGCCACACAATTAGTAAGTGTCTGAGGTCACATTTGAACTCATATAGATGAGTCTTCCAACCTAAGGCCCAGCTTTCTATCCACAAGGCCTCAATGTCTCCATTTTAAAGGTAAGAAAACTGAGGTTTAAAGAGATAAGTTACTTGTCCTTGCTTACTCAGCAAGCTTAAGTTGGAATTGGTATTTGAACCTGTATCTCCTGACCTCAGGGCCTCCCTTTACTGTCTTTCATTGAAATGCTAGTGGTGCTGTCATTTACACTAAGCCCTGTTTTCAGCACTTGAATTTCTATTCTTTTTGAATAAAGATTTGAAATTCCAGGGGTGACCTTCACCCTGTCATGAGGCCTTTTAGTCTAAAAGTCAGAGTTTAGTAGAGACCAGGGTTTTTTTTTTTGGGTGGGGAGGGAGAGTAGACAGGTGAGGGATGAGGAAGAGAGGTCAGTGTCCCATTCAGATGCTTAGACCTGAAGCAGAGAAAATGCTGCAGATGTCACTGGGTGAGAGGTTCCTATAACCAGTTCTCATAAAACACATGTCCATTATGCAGTGTGGTTTCTAATCCCCAAATAAAGTGCAGATCCTACCAGGATCATCAGCATGGTCTAATGTCCGACAGGCAGATATTTTATTCAAATAATCTCATGCAGCTCTGTGGGAAATACCATTTTCATTATGTTTGCAAACATGTTAGCATTCATTAAAATGTGCACTGCCTGAAAGAAAGATTCATGTCGAGCTCTTTCTTTAAAAGGACATATTTGAGAACAGCTTTCCCAAGACAGAAGTCTAGGGCACTGATGTTCTGAAGTGTGAATTATTCTGTGGTGTGACTCATTAGAAAGCAATAGCATGCAGGTGTCCACTGCCATTTTTATCCCTTTAGCCATCTGACACTGTCTGGGCCTGAATATTCTTTGAAGTTTGTCAGTTTATATATTTCAATAGGTCAGTTGGCAATACTGTGCCTATCAACTTGTCAAAAAAGAAACAAGGATGATAGATGGGAGCCAAGGCAGGTAGAATCCAGAAAGGAGATTTTTCCTTTTCTAGATAAACACTAGGAAAATGTTGTATTAACATATTTTCCCCTTGGAAAATGTGTCCTGGGTTAAGATTCTTTATTAGACAAGCCTATCTTTATTGTATTTATTCATTCATTCATCTATCTATTTATTTATTCATTCATTTATCCATCCATCTATCTATCTATCTATCTATCTATCTATCTATCTATCTATCTATCTATCTGTCTATCTATTTATCTATCTATCTATTTATTTATTTTTGCTTTTTAGAGGGCAATTGGGGTTAAATGACTTGCCCAAGGTCACCAGCTAGTTTTTGTGTTATGTGTCTGAGGCCGGATTTGAACTCAGGTCCTCCTGACTCCAGGGCTGGTGCTCTATTCACTGCATCACCTAGCTGCCCCTCAAGCCTATCTTTAAATCAGAGACTCAGTATTGACACAGATTACAAACTTACAGATTGTCTCTTTTTTTCTGTCTCTCCAACTTAAGTTTTTTTTTCCTCTTCTGTAGCTCCACTCAGTTTCTTCAAAGCTTTCTAGGTCTGTTTGAAAACCACTTCTTGTTATACTTTAACGTTTTGGTCATCTTTCTATGTTTTTCCCCATTTTTATTTAGTTATTCTCTGTTATCTTATTGACTATTTTCTCTTTGTGCTATTCCCCTCAATTTCTTATTCTCTCTATTAAAAAAAAATTAGAGGGGGGAAGGCAAAGCAGTTTGGGTTAAGTGACTTGTCCAAGGTCACTCAGCTAGTTAAATGGCAAGTGTCTGAGGCTAGAGTTTAACTCAGGTCCTCCTGACTCCAGGGCTAGTGCTCTATCCACTACACCACCTAATTGCCCCTTTCTCTATTCTTTTAAACCACCATTTAAACAGAGGTGTCGCAAATCACTCCAGTATCTTTCCCAAGAAAATCATATAGACAGTATTGACCTACCATGGTCCATGGGGTCATGAAGAATTGGGCAAAACTAAGCAACAACATAGCCATTCCTATTGTAATGGCCAAAAGCAGTGTAGACAATTCAACAAAGGCCACAACTTATACTTAAGAGCAATGACTTTGACTTGTCCCTATGGCATGGACTTGGGATCTGGTTCTCTTTCTTTTACAATCCTATAATTGGCAGAGACCTATGACTATTCCCTCATGGCTAGCTCAGTCTCATGGAACAGACCCATAGTAAGGACAAGGCTGACATAGAGACAAACTCTGTTTGCCCTGATCACTAACATGCCTCCTCTGTCCCTATTCCACACCTGATCTTGAACCCTGGAATTCAAGTTTCCAGGTAAAAGAAGTGCATCATATTTCTTCTCGCTCATATTAGCAACCAAACTTAGTTGCTATCTCCTCTTCCCCCTCCCCAATGATTGCAGGAAGTGTGGCATGAGATAGTTTCATGCATCTTATATTTACTTAGAATGTAAGTTTCTTTAGCACAAGGGCTGTTGGAATTATTCTGTGAGTGTCTCCAGAGCCTAGCACGTGCTTGGCATATAGTAGGTGCTCAATAAATGCTTACAAAATTGAATTGACTAAACTGAATTTCTTGCTTGGCCATGTCTATACATTTCATACAAACATTTTGTGACCTTACCTATCTTATCCTGTGTAAGGGCAAACTCCCTGTACTTTTAATTCAGTAATCCCATTCCATTCTTATTTATTCAGCTCTATTCTAATCTCATGTCTAACAGAACTATAATTGAATTTGATAATATAATCAGGGATCATGCTGTCCCTTTATATATAATATATTTATATTTTACAAGGTCTTTTGGAGATAAGAAAGTTATGCTCCAAGAATAAAACATGCAAGCAGAATAGTGCAAAATAATCTAACAACTATTCCATCACTGATAAGTACTCTAAGAAGGGGACATCTAATTGGTTACAGGTATTATCAACCCCATTTCCCAGATGAAAAAATGGAAACTATATCACCTTCTGGTGTGTTTCAGCTACTTCAGGGAGTAACTTGATTTGGCTCACTAACATACCACTCAATTTTTTGGTCACTTCTCAATCTTCTTATTGGGAATTCACTCATTTCTACCTAACACAAACATATGATCATAAATTTCCTCTTTTTTTTTTTTACCAAGTTTCATGTTTTTCTTTCTTTTGCACAATAATCAAAGTAATTAATGATTTAGAAACAGAGAACACTAGTATGTGATGAGGGTTGGTTGACTTGTATAAATTACAGTGGGAAAATATCTACAATGCCAGGTCACTTCAATCAGCTAGAAGGATCAGGAAATCCTCATGTAGAAGATGGCATTTGAGCTGAGGCCTGAAGGAAAGCAGAGATTCTAAGAGGCAGAAATGAAGAGGGAGTATATTCTGGTCATAAGAGATAAGGATATGTAGATAGGAGATAAGTATGAGAACAGTTAAGTAGGTCAGTTTGGCCAGACTGAAATATATATGAAAAGTTTGGGGCTGGGTTATAAAAGGCTTTAAATGCCAAACAGGAGTTTATATTTGATTCTTCAAGTAATAGGGAGCCACTGGAATTTATTGAGTAGAGGAGTGACAGGTTCAGATATATACTTTAGGAAAAGCACTTCTGAAATGATATGGAGAATAGACTGGAGTAGGGATGTATTTGAGGCAGAGAAATCAGTTGGTAGGCTATTGCAACAGTCCAGGCAAGAAGTGATGAGGTCTTGAGCTAGGGTGGTTGCTATATGAGCAGAGAGAAGGGGGTGGATGCAAGAGATATTGTGTAGGTAGGAAGGGCAAGATTTAGCTACTGATTATGTATGTGGCATGAGTTGGAGGGAGGGGTCAAGCATGATGATGAGGTTGAAAAACTGGATGATTGAAAGGATAGATGGAGATAGGAAAATTTGGAATAGGGATGGATTTGGGGAGAAGAGAGAATGAGTTTTATTTTAGACATGTTAAGTTAGAGATTCCTGTGTGACATCAAGTTGAAAATATATAATAAGTATTTGGTGATATGGAATGGAAACACAGAAGAATGACTAAATCTGGGATTCATTCAGAGCAGAGATAAAAACACGACTCCTTGGAGCTCATGAGGTCAAGAGACAGGTTACAGAGAAAAAAGGGAGGTGGGGAGAGCATCCAGGACAGAGAATTAGGGTAATTCCACAGTAAGAGATTGGAAGATAAAGCAGTGTCATGAGGAAACTGAGGCATAGAGAGGTAAAGTGACTTGCCCAGGGTCACACAGCTAAAAACAATGCAGAGAGAAGAGAATATTCAAAAGACATGTCAATAAAGTTCTTTAGGGCATAAAGTCCCTTGATTTCTTCTTAAATTCATAGCATGAAATTGACATTACTGTGAATCATTGCTGTGATTAATAGTAATCTAATGTTCTTTGAAAGATCTAAAATTAAAATTACATTGTAAAAATTCATAAGGATTATAAACTCAGAGTTAGGGGACACCTAAAAGACGATTTAGCAGATCCCTATAATTTTACAGATAAGGAAAATGAAGCCCAGACATGTAAAATGATTTACCCGATGTCATCTGAACATTAAATGACAGTCAGAGTTTGAACCCATGCCCACTAACTATAAGATGCTATCCACTGAGCCACAGTGCTTAGCATAATGGATGGTGTATTAAAATGTCTCCCCCCCAATGGTGCCTCATCTCTTTTTGTTCTTGCTCTTTGGGGATTAGTTTAACTGGACACAATTTTGAGAAGTGATAGCAATCTGGCTATCTGGGGATAGCAGGATTATCAGTGATTCCAAACAGCTTTCCAAACCCTAGATATGTAGCCAGAAGAAGGGGAAAATCCTGGTGGCAATTAGGGTGGAGAGGTGAGGTTATAGGTCATCTTTTCTGTCTATCACCCCTCTGGGAGAGCCTGCACCTTGGGCTAAAAGGGGAGAATAGAGCTGACTTTGAAACATTAGAACTGACTCAGGACCACCAAAATTCCTATATTCTGGTCCTGAAGGTATTATGGAAATTGAGTCACATTTCAAAGGGAATAAGACTTCTTTTTATGAAGGACTGACATTCCAGTTAGCAAAACAGGCCATTTTACTATGTCTCCAGGCTCCTCATTTAAACATTCCAGAGAGTTTAAAGAGTCCACTCTTTCCAAAATTTTAGAGAACGTTTTCCTCATGTGTCCTTATGGCCTTGACACAGTATGCTCAAAGTCTATTGACAGATCTGGTTGGAGGCGCAGGAGATTACTGGAGATTATTCAGTTCCTTCTACTTTAATAACCACTCAGATTTCTCATGCCCTGGTTTTTTGTTTTTGTTTTTTCTGTTTTTGTTCTCTGAGTACTGACTGTTTTGCTCTTTTAATCTAACACTATCTACAACAGCTGCAACTTTGTCATCTCCATGGTTTGTTACCATTCTGGTTTCATGACATTAACATTTCCTGAGCAGCATAGATTGAAAACAAGGTTTTAAAGAAAATTTAGCAGAAATACTGGGATGAAAAAAATGCTAATATTGCCTAAAAACTGGTGGAAAGGGTATAATGGAATAGCAATCCTACTAATATTCAGAGGGTATTAATGGGTCTATGTGAGGGACATACTCCCATTCTCAATATAATACAGCAACATAAAGAAAAATCCATAGCAATGTACATAGAGTATTTTTCTAGTTTTTCCCTCTTGCTGGAGGGGGACGTATTAAAATTCTGAAGACAATGGTCAATACTGAGTTGGAGATTCCAACTCTTATATAATAAGTATTTGGTGATGTGGAACTGAAACTCAGATCTTTTACATATAATCCCCACTATACTTTAATCAGGAAGATCATATTTCTGAACCTAAGTATAGAACTGTCTGTTCATTTATTCATTTTATTTCAGTAACATTCCTGAACACAGCTACTAAGTGTCTGAGGCCAGATTTGAACTCAGAAGATGAATCTTCCTGACTCCAGGTCTGGCACTCTTATCTACTCTACCACCCAGCTGCATTTTAATATAATTAGTTTCCTTTGTGTTGCTGCATATTTTTCTTTATTCATTTATATTTCTGAGAAAGGGTCCATAGGCTTTACTAGCCTGCCAAAAGGGTCCATGAAACAAAAAAAGGAACCTCTACTTAAGATCACACTAATCCATTAGTCCAGACTTGTTGGGTCCAATTATTTAGTTTGTCAGAGGATGACACATTTTTCAGGTGTGATGAATGGATTAAATTTGTGATTTGGGTAGGAGTTAATGTAGATGATCTTTTGAGTCCCCTTCATAGTCTTAAGATTCTGTGATTCTATAATCACCCATCCCTCATCTTTCTTCTTGTCCATGATGATATTGGGCCATACTTTGTCAAATGCATTATAGGGTCACTAAAATTTTATCTCCTTCTGACAGTATAAATTCTAGAGGACTAGAAATGGAACTTCTCATTGGATTATTGAACTAGATCTCCTATTTGGTCTTTCTAGTTAAATAGAGTGATTTCCTAAAATACAAGGTGGATCATGTCACCCCTCATACAATAAATTTTGGTGACTTCCTATTACTTATAAAACAGGAGTCCTTAACATGAGTTCTAAGACCGGTACAGGATAGATTACAGGGGTCTATGAACTTGGACAGGGAAAAATTATTAACTAAAAATTATAACATAATTGTTTCCTGGGTAATCCTATGTACTTTATTTTATGCATTTAAAAATATTATTGATAGAAACAATTTGGCTTCTCCAAACTACCAAAAGAGTCCATGATACAAAACTAAAACAACAATAAAAATCTTTTAAAAATCCCTTTAAGAGGGCAGTCAGCTGGCACAGTGAATAGAGCACTGGCTCTAGAGTCAGGAAGACCTGAGTTCAAATCTGGCCTCAGACACTTAACACAAAACTAGCCATGTGACCTAGGGCAAGTCACTTAACCCCAATTGCCCTACCTTCCCCTCTCCAAAAAAGCCCCAAAAAAATCCATTTAAGAACTGTTCTAGCATCAAATATACATTCTTCCCTTTTACATTTAAATCTCTTCATAATGTGGCAATTTCCTTCGTTTCCTGTTGTTTCCTGTTCTGGCCAAAAACTCTGTGGGTCTTCTTCCAGACTGATATCTTTGTGATGGTGAATTGCACCCCTTTTTGTCTCAGTTCTTACCTAGCCCTTAGTCATTGAATGGGCGTGGCCCCAGACAAACTGAGACCTGGGAAAGACTTTAATTTAGAAAAGCCACTGCATCCTGGACCATCATTAGTTGTCTTGACATTTGTCTTTGCCACTGGAGTCAGATGACTCAGGAGAAGGGAGTAAGGCTGAGGACTTTGCTCAGGTCTGCCTCACTCAAATCCAATTCATAGGTGAGTCAAGACATCACTATTGTAATGTCATTGATCTTGAAGAATGAAGTCTGAACAACATTGCTTACTGTGATCCAGTCGTCCTGATCCATTCACTTTTAAATACACACATACAATGCTCCATCTCCTGTTATCTTGCCTTTTCACTGACTCTCTCATGTCTACATTGAAGTCTCTCTTCACCTTTGCCTTTTAGAATCTCTAGTTTCCTTGAAGATTCAGCTTAACCACTGGCTTCCATATTAAGCAGTCCCAGTTTTAAAGGAGTAACTCAACCCACATAAGGATTGGAGAAAATGAAAGGAAGCCTTGTTTCCATGCACAGTCCAGTATTACCCTACTCGAGCTAGATACATATTGACTTCATTATAGTTTAAGTTTCTTGAAGTCAAGGACTGTCAGTTTTGTCTTTGTATTCCAATCACTTAGTATAGTCTTTGGCATAGAAGCTAGAGCTCTGAACCTGAAATCACTAAGTTCTGAGTTCAAATCCAGCCTCAGATTCTTCTTGCTTGTGTCATACTGGGCAAATCACTTAACTGCTGTCTGCCTCAGATTCCTCATCTGCAAAATGGAGGTAATAATAGCACTTCTTTCCCAGGTTGTTGTGAGAATTAAATAATATTTAGAAAGTGCTTCACAAACCATAAAGCCCTATGTAAATATTATTGTTATTAATACTATTATTAATTAATAATATTATTTAAAACAATTTATTGGTTAATTCATCCATTCCTTTCTAGAATAGCTCCAATTCACAGGATAATAGGGTCATAGAGTTAGATTTGGAAAGAGTTGTAGGTAACATCTAGCGTAACCTCCTTATTGTACAGATGGAAAAACTGAGGTCCAGTGAAATGTCATGATTTGTCCAGTGACCATTAGGAATTTTTTTTCCTTCTTGTATCAAGTTGAAATCTACCTCTTTGTTTCTCCTATGTATTACCCCTACTTCATCCTTTTGGGGCAGACAAGAACAAATCACATATCTCCTCCATAGTAGCCCCTCACCGTCTTAAAGGCATTTATCACCTGCCTCCTACCTTGTCTTTTGTTCTTCAGGCTGAACTGTCCTAGTTCTTTCAACCAATTTTCACAAACCCCAGACTGATTTGCATTGAAGCCTTAAACTGCTCCATTTTTCTGACCTGGGTTGGTTGGGCCATCCTTAGATAGCCTGACTGCCCTGTGCTTCTGGGGTCGTCATATTGCTGCAAACCGCAGTGTAGGCACCTGGTTGACTTTTTAGCCCTACTGTTGCTCGAAAATCCCAAACTCAAGTGATCCTCCAGCCTCAGTCTCCCCCAGAAGCAGGGATCACTGATTAGCTCTATGACACTTAGCTCACTGTAGTTTCATGAAGAGGAAATGTGGGGGATTGGGATTCACATTGTGGATCTCCTTGTGTGATATCAGGCATTTCCTTTCCCTGAACCTCAGTTCTTTCTCTGTAAGATGAAGGTGTTGGATTTCTATCTCTGCATCAATGACCCTGTCTTCCTAAGGTCTCTTCCAGTCCTATATCCTATGAAAATTCTCTTTCTTTTTAACTTTATTTCTCATCCATGATAGAGTCAAACAAATGTAATAGACTTTTCACTTGCTGGCGGTAATACTTCCATGTTTCTTTTTCTATCCTGTCTCGTGACTGCAGCAGGGAGCACAGCACCACATGGTGAAGCTGAAAGTATAATTAGGGGATAGTATACAAAGGAACCTGATTAAGAAATAATATCCTCACATAGACTTAAAATGTAGGGGGAAAATCAGGAATTGTAATAAGCTCTCAAAGTCTACCTCTGCTTAAACAACACTCATATGGAACTCTGGTAGACATCTGCAGAACCCCAGGGTTCCACAGAGTAGAGTTTGGATAACCCTGCCCAGTGGCTTAACTAATAATCACTGTTCATATCTCAGGGCAAATGTGCAAGGTGGAGTCTATGAAATTAGGTCCCAGGAGTTGGGAGAAAGACACAATTAACTTCCTAGAACAGCCAGGAGGTACGTTTATCCTTGAATCTGAAAGAGCCTCCATTTCTGCCAAGTCAGAAAGTGTGAACATTTATATTGTGCTAATTCACTTTTTCCTTCATCTCTGGTTCCTGTCTAGTTTTTTAATTGTTTTCACACCCATCATTTCTTCCTTGTGGTGCATTGCACTTGTGTGGGTATACAATATGAGGATGGCTTTATATGAGCAATTGCTAGGTGCTGGAGAGTGGTACATTAGTTCAGAACTTGCCATTCCATGGAACTGAGATTTAAATTCCAGCAATCCTCACCTCCCCCTTCCCAATTTCAAAATTTAGTTTTCCTGCTATTTCTTTGACCTGTCTTCACTCTGTTTCAGGTTTGTGTACTCATGTTCCATGTATTAGCGATGATTCCAATTACACGCTAGGTAACAAGAGTTTAATAAAATGTGGCAATAAATTGTGGAAAGACCTCATGCATGTGAGAAAAAAAAATGTATTAAGAAATGTGTTCCAGGTAGGGCTTCCAGTATTAAATGACTAATCACTTCTGCAACCATACACAAAGTGAAGGTTTGATTTAATGGAACTTGGCCTTTCAAAATGAGAAGACCTAGCAGTGTTTTGAAATGGGTTCTCTAGCCTGTTAGGATTGTGTAGTAAAAGTTCTCATTCAGAGGTTCGCTTTTCAGTTTGCCTAATGAGACTATTTTGCATAGAAGAGACATATTGGTTTAGGCAAGTCCAGCTTTGGTCTTACTTTAATGGACTTGAGCTAAGGCATTAACAAATGAGTGCAGTAAAATTAATAAAAAAAATAGCTCTAGTCAGAGCTATGACTATGGTAAGGCAGCTGAGTCTTTGCTCTAAAGTGATGGAATTTAGAAGGTGCCAACATTTGTATTGCTTCAGTAAATACAAACAAGGGAGTTTAGTTTCTTGTTAGCAAAAATAATTAGTGAAAACAGGAATCAGCTTCTCCATGAATGGCCTCAGTAACTCAGTGTTTCTGGCTACTATACATTAGACAGAGTCTCATTTAATGCAAACTGTTGCCTCAAGTTTTGAAGTTTCTCCCTGTGCCTCCCACAAACTGAATTTCTTAAAACTTTGATATGAGGATACCTTTTGTGCTATTTGCTATGGGGTGTGTTTATGGTGTTTGCCTAGGTGCTAAAATGGCTAGTTATGGCTCTTGCACAGACTAGTATTGTATTTTCCAAATGCAAACACCTAGAAAATACCTATTCAATGCCTTCCAAATGCAAAATGGAGGTACTGGGGGAAGCAAAATATATTTAAGACATAGTTGACATGGTCTCTGACCTCCAGGGGCTTATAGCCTAGTGTTGGATGAGATACAAAGAAAATAATACTTGCTATATTATGCAATAAATACAACAGTATATTATAGAGATACAAAACTAAGTACTAGAAGAGATTAAAGAATTCTTTCTGGAAGAGGAAACAGTTTAGTTGGCATTTTAAGGGTGGGTAGGAATTATAAAGGTGCAAAAGGGGAGAAGAGAGAATTCTAGGCATGGGGAAGAGTGGGAACAAATGCACTGAGTTAAGTAAGAACAGTATTTGTTCAACGTGGTCCAGTTTGGTTAGAGTGTGAAAAGGTAGGTTGATACAGGGTTGTGGAGGGCCTTGAATGTCAAGTACAGGAGGCTAGGCGCATATTATAAAGTTCTTTTTTCACAAATATGCTGAGGTGGGTAGTATAGGCTTCCACTTACCCAAGTTTTCAATGTAGGAGTCATCCCTGATTCTTCATTGTTATCTATCCCTTCCATTTATTTATTTATTTTTTCCTTAGGACAAGTTTAATAGAGCTACAAAACGAGATGGGCTTGAGCCCAAAGAGGTGACTATGGTACAAACACTGTTAACACAGCACTTGGTCATTAAGAGTGAGAAAGAGAGCTGGCAGGCTCAATGGGCTGGCTGCTGCCCTGAGGGAGGGAGGAATGATCTGGATGAATCAGGCCCCACGAGCAGAGGGCATGCCCAGCTACCCCACACTGCCTGGGCTCCTACAAAGACCTTCCAGTTGAAAGGTTGGGGAAGATCAAGCACATTTGTCCTGCAGACAGTAGCTAGTGAATCTGCAGGCCCATGGGTGGGGAGGAAGGGGAGAGGAGGAAGAGGACCATCCATAGCTGCGGAGAGCAGCTCACTGCTGCTTGGAGAAGTATTCGTCACTCCCCCGAACATCAGGCTTGATGGTGTCACTCTCTGGTTTCCAGCCAGCAGGGCACATGCTTATCTGTGAAGTGGAAGGCCTAGACAAGCCGAAGTGTTTCATCTGCAGAGCGGCCCACCCGGAGGTCATTGATGGTGATCTGGTGAAGGATCCCCTTCTCATCAATGATGAAGAGACCCCTGAATGAAATTCCCTCATCTGCCTTTAAGACCCCATAATCTTGAGCAATGGTGCGTTTGGGCTCAGACAACAATGGGATATTCACAGCTCCCAGTCCACCATTCTTCTTGACCATATTGACCCAGGCAAGGTGACAGAAGTGCTAATTCACTGACGCACCAATCACTTGGCAGTTGATTTTCTTAAATTCTTCAGCTGGATCACTGAAAGCAATAATCTCCATAGGGCACAAGAAGGTGAAGTCCAAGGGGTAGAAGAACAACACAATGTATTTCCCTTTGTAGTCAGAAAGGCTGATGTCTTTGAACTGCGATCAGGCATAACAGTGGTAACTTTGAAATTGGGGGCTGGGTACCCAATCTTGGCATTTCCAGCAGACAAGCTGACAGCAACATCAAGGCTCCATAGACAAGCTCTGAGGAAGGAGGAACACGTGAAGAGGGTCTGGAGAATGCCTATCCCTTCCATTTAAATGGTTGCTAATAATAAAAATAATGTGTCACTTATTTGCCAGGCACTGTGCTGAACCCTTTATGATTACTTTCTTATTTAATCCTTGCAACTACCCTGGGAGGTCGGTGCTATTATTCTTATTTTATAGATGACGAAGCTAAGGCAAACAATGGTTAAGTGACTTGCCCAACTGCAAAGTCTTACTGATCCTACCTCCACCAAATCTTTTACATCTATTCTTTACTTCTTTTACCTTACACAACCACCAGCCTGGTTCAGTCCCTTATTACTGATCTCCTTGCCTCCCATCTCTTCCCTCTCAACCATGCCACTCCCCTACTGAAGAACCTTCAATGTCTCTCTACTGCTTATAGGACAAATGCAAACTCTTCCTTTTAGCATGTATTACTCTTCACAGTATTGGTCCAAGATACTTTTCCAGGATAATTATATATTAATCCCTATCATATACTCTCTTCTGGTCAGAAGACTTTCATGTCTTTGCCAAGGCTGTTGGCCATTCCTGGAACATTCCCCCTCTTCACCTGTGCCTCTTGGGTCCCCAGATTCTTTCAAGGCTCAGTTCAGGTTCCATTTCCCTACAAGATATCTTTCTTAATCCCTTCCAGTTGTTGGTATTAGTATTTCCCTTTCCCCTCCCCACCAAAAATAATCTTATTCCTTATTTATTTTGAATATATTTTGTATTTACCGTGTTTCCCCAATAATAAGACCTATCCCGAAAATAAGCCCTCCCCTTACTGTGTAAGATTCCTGTAAAATAAGCCATCCCCCCAAAATAAGCCCTATTGAGATTGCTACTGCAGTGAAGGTGATGCCCTGCGCTGCACGCTACATTACAGTACCCTCTGTATGCACCGTTCCCCCCCTGTGAAACACACGCCGCGCTCCGAGCTGCATCCAATCAGAGCTGCAGCAGTGAGCGTGTCATCCTGTCCTTCCCCAGTGATTTGCTTATTGAATAAAGGTACATTTTTTGTTCACATTTACCTGTTTATTAAAATTGCTGTCAATGTTCATTAAAATAAGCCCTCCCCTGAAAATAAGCCCTCTGGTGTTTTTCTGTCCAAAAAAAATAATAAGACAGTGTCTTATTATCAGGGAAACACGGTACTTAGTTATGTCCATGTCATTCCACCCCCTCCCCACCCTCCTTATAGAGCACTATCTCCTTACAATTGTTGAATGAAAGGGTCTATAATTTGTCAATACAAGGAGTATTAATATTGGCTTCTTAACTTCTGGCTGTCTGCTAATTCTTACATGCTCAAGGTGCATTCATTCTTCTTACCTGTTCTGTTAAAAATGCAAATATGTTTGCCTTCATCCATGACCCCAGTTGTAAGGTTGCCATAAAGAGCCCTTGTAATGCAATAAGTCTTATTGGGGAAGAACACATGTAGCTCATCAGGCTTGTCTATTTGCACGCTGTTGTGCAAGCTGAAAATGGGAATCTGTGGATCAGTATCATTGACAAACTGACTGATCTTCTTGCAGGTACCTATTTAAACCCCACACTAGAATGAACTGCACTATATCATCTGTTCTCTCAGATTGTCTATGAGAATGGAATGTCATGACAGACAATAGTACCAGACAATCAAGTCAAGCAGAATGGTATCAAGGTAATTTCCACTAATTTCCCCTTCCCTTCAGGATAGTCTGATATAAAATGACTGTGGGAGGGCAAGGCAAGAAAAGGATGCTCTCAGTGACTTGTTTTTCTTGTTCATTTCTAAATAATAAAGAGAGGCATTCCATCTTCTCCTTTGGTATGTTTTTATTTTTTTGGGAAATTGTACTTATACTCTTAAATAGGATTGCTTTTAGTTCCCATGTCTGTCTATTTTCAACCATTATTTAGATCTGGAAGGGATCTTAGAGATCATCTAATTCAACTTTTTTTCAACAGATAAGGACATAGAAATCTAGAAAAACGATGTCTTACTCATACTCATTGAATACCAGATATATTATTCTAGTTTTCCTGCCCTAAAATTTAGTCCCTTTCCACTATACCACATTACCTCCCAATGTGTGGGATCTGTTAGCTGAAGCATTTTTGTGGCCCTTTCAGCCTCCTTGTTATGGCAACTGTTTTGCATCCATGAAGCTTTTTTTAGGAAATGGGGTTAATCAGTTTCTTTAATTTTATTCATTTACATTTTTGAGTCATAGGAAAGCACCTTAATCATCATCTAGTTTAATCACTTTCCAGATGGAGAAAATAGCATTCAAAAAAAGTAGAGCGTTCTATCTGAGGTCATACAGTTCTCAAGTGGTAGAAATGAGGTTTGAACCTAGTTTTTCTGACTTTAGATACACAACACTTTATACCATGCAAGATTGCTAGTGATTGAGCTACGGTAAACATGTACATACATACATACATATGCTCACACACATATATACATATATATATATTAATTACTCATCTTTATCTTTAATTTTTAAATTTAAAATAGAATTTAACTTAAAATTTAAAACTTTAACATTTTCAGCTTTCTCTAGCCACTTAGTGATATGATATACAAAGACAGTTCTAAAATGATTGCTGTATCTGTAACCATCCCCTTCCTTTAAAGATATAATCAATTTTGTTGAATATTCCAGGAAAATCCTTACAAAATACCCTCCAGACTGTCTGGAAGCAATCCTCAGTCCTTTGCAGTTCTTGCTCTTGATCCTGCAGAATTGCTTGAGCAAACTTCTCATGGGAGCTTCCAACCTCAGAGTTGACCCTTTTCTCACCTACTTAGCACCTCATTGTTTACTTTGAAAACAATGTTTAACTTCTTTTTTTTCCTCATTCTTCCCTTACTTAGTCTTATCAACTTTATCATTACCAACCACCAGTTTCTTAGGTCCCTTTGCTTAAGTTCTGATCCTTCCCTTTAAATCCTTTCCTACTTTCAGCTTAGATCTTCTCTCTCCAGTCTAGAATTTCTCCCTTATTTTTAGCAGTAATCATTTAACTCAAGTCCTCTTTTTATTTCTTCTTCAAATTCTTGAGTGTTTTAAAATTTCCTCTCTCTCTCTCCCTGTCGCTGTCTCTCTCTGTCTCTCTCTCTCTCAACTCCAAACTTATTATGCTTTCTATTATACAACCACTGTTCTACATTTCCTGGAATAGTCCAAAGGAATGGAAGAGAGCACAGTTGGTACTTTTACTATAACAACCGCCACATAGTCCTGATGTAGCAGTTAGGAACATTCTCACCCATAGGCCTCCAGTCAGTTACCCTAGGCTCTGCCTTCTCTGTAGCTCTGAATCCTCTAAAAACAAAACAAAAACCATCTCTTGAGCCTGTACTAATGGGTTTACCTTTATAAGTAGCTTAGCATGTACTTTAGCTTATATTTAGTTCAAAGATGAAGCATTTAATTAAATAATAAATAAAAAGAACCTCATAAACCTTGAGCTTACGCTCCCATAAAGATATGTTTCAATGGAAAGAAAAGACCTTGTTAGGAATCATGCGTATGGTATCCATACTTGGGGAACACACGTGGCCAGGGCTCTTTTGTGAAGGATCACACATACAGGGAATGCCTATGACCTCAGTACATTCATGGAGAGGGAATCTCTTGCTTCTTACCTTGCAAAGTTATAGCTGTTTTCTGCTACAGCTGTGAGCAGGGTCATTGTGCTCGTTTTTCCTAGAGCTATTCATCAGTAGGTAATACCCAGGTTTCATCTCACTTATTCCCTGTTGCCTCCTCCACTACTCCCTACCAAGCATCATCTTCCAGCTCCAGCTGGTTTTCAGCTATACAGTTTTTTTTTTCAGAATCACTTGATACAACATCTTTAAGAATGCTATAGTTTATAAGCTTTGTTCCTGCTAGGAGGGCTTCAAGATTTTTCACCCTCTTACTGTGCTTCAGTTATATCTTCAGTTGAGGTGCTATCTTCAGTCACTGCTGCTCTATCCTTTATGTACTGCAAGTGTTGTTAATAGTAAGCCTCACTACTGGAGAGATAACTGTAGGCCTCCCAGTCTTCTCAGTCAATAGCTATGACACTCTCCGTAATTCTTTTTAGTTAGAATACTTAGGCAACACCTTAGAAATTCTTTGTCAGTGGTTAAGAAGGTCTTCCTCACATCTGGATTGTAGCAGAAGTCAAGCTAAGATCACATTTGACCTTTCTCTTTACTTAAAAAGTATCCTATTTGACTCTTTTTTACACTGCCTTCATGGTCTCTCTTGATTCTCAGGCCAACTGTTATCTAGCTATGTTATCTGATTAAGGATGGTTTCAGTTCTTACTCTTTATCATCCTCTCCTGGCTAAGTAAATCTCTCCAATCATCTACTTCCTTAAAAGGAAAGGAAGCTGAATTTGAAACTGATAGGAAAATGGTTTATTAATTTCTCCATGAAGCTTCTCTACTCTCTGCACATAGCAGTGATTCTGCTCATTAGAGAATACTTAAATGCTATTTATTTTTGTCTCACATCTCTGAAGCAAGACATCAAAGCCAGGTGTTCCTTAGTTCTCTCTATATCAGCAAATACTTACCCTTATGGTAGAAGATTTCTCAATTCTCCTTCCTGCCTTTCTCCCACAACCAAACACAAAGGACCCACCCTATCCTCCTGCCCCTTCTCTAGCACATGCAGGTTTTGGGAACCAGAATGATATAGCTGATAAATTCACATAAACAGGGATAGTCTGGGTCTGCTATGACTCCTCCATTGCCTGCACAAGGGCTGATACTTGCTGAGCACATAGGGGCTCATGAGATAACTAAACACCAACATAAAGAACATTGGTCATTCATTATAACAGTCAATTAAGGGAGAAGAACCAAGGCCAAGACACTAAAGTCCTATAGCCTCAGACTTCCAAATCTTTTCCATTCTTCCCCCACCAAGCATTTTTTTTATTCCTCCCCTCCCCAGTTAAACTACTGACCATGTATTTGCTCTTAAACTATGGTATAAAATTTTGTAACACATACCATTCACTGCACCCAGGATGATCTCTTTTATTCATGGTTATTCACGATAAACTAACAATCTGCTGACTTCCAAATATTGCTTACTAACCCATTCTCTTTTGTAGCTACCCTAGAAATAATGAAATATGTGTTGAAGAAGCCCCATACCACCATCTATATATGCCTTCACTTTCTAATCCCCGGGTATATAATTGTATCCCAGTTTCCAATTTTATAAAGGAGAAATTCTATTGCATTTCTATATAATCTTGTTTGTTTTTGAGGCTTATTATCCCTATCTTAACCAGAGTTCAAAGGTCAATCATGGATCTGATCCCACTGTGGACCTAGGAAGGTTGATATGCTCTGTATCTGACCTTGGCCATTTTGCCCCACTTTAGGCAGGATTTGTGACTCCAGGCTCCCAGAAGCTCACCATATTAGTATAAGCCAGTTCATAGACTCAATCATCCTAGCCCACTTCAGTTCAGAACTCTTGAGCTCAAGAAATCCATTGCCTCTCAAACTTCTGAATAGCCGGAGTTATAGGCTTGTGCCACCAGACTCAGATCATTTCTATGAATTCTTACTGATATTGATCTTTGGACATTCTGAGACCTACTTGGATGAAAATGAGATGAGGGAGCATGAAGACTCTCATAGGGAGTTTTCTTTAGCAGACTATGTCTTTATGGTCCCACCTATTGAGAGGTATAGAAATTATAAAATCCTGCTGTGTTTGTTGTGTATATTTTAAGAAAATTTTTGATATTTTGGAGCAAAATATAGCCTTTAAAGTTCTCAGAAAAGTTGCTTTTCATACCCACATCAAAATTGTAGGAGAATCTTTGATAGATGAAAATAAACAAAACTTTGTTCAATGACCTGCTGTATATTTACATCAAGTAGAGTCTAAATGGGGAGATATGTTATCCAAAGTTTCTTGTCTTGGAAGATGCCTTGTGTAAAGTCCAAAGGATAGATTCCCTATTGTTGACAATGTTCTGTATTCACAGATGAGCAACTATCCCAGAAACACTAGGAAAGTCCTTAGCTGAAATCCATAGCAAAGACTTCAATCATGTATAACAACAACAACAAAGAAAACCAAAGTGAACAAAATAGTATATTGGTTGCAGGCAACTCATTAACTTCATCCATAAATGTACATATCTTAGGTTTGCAGATAGACAATGATCTGGGCCTGGAATTTAGTAGAAGGAATTAGCCTTAACTAGCATTGGAAAAATTGAGAAAAATGATATTAAATGTCTCAATGCCACAAAACCCGTTTCTTTAATGCCAGAGAGACAGACAGAGACAGAGAGAGACAGAGAGACAGAGAGAGAGACAGAGAGAGACAGAGAGAGTCAGAGAGAGTCAGGCAAGGCAGCCCCACTTTCCTGAGCTCCCTAATAGGGGGCAGCTGTGGGAGATTCTAATTCCTCTCCAAGTTCTTCTGAATGGAAGGCAGCTTTATTAGAATCAATCACAGATAATTTATAACTTTAGGAAACACATTCTTATTGCTAAACTGAGTCAGACCTGAACAACATTTTAAAAGTCCTTGTTCAGTAATCATTCACTGGTATTAAAAAAAATACCTGCTACCCAACTGCATGATCCAAGTAAGCAGATATCACAGTACTTTCTAGTTTTTTTAGAAACCTTGTTTTGCAGCCGGTTAATCCTTAGATTGAATATAGTTCTATATATCTATTTATTACATATGCATATATAATAAATATGCACAAATACATATGTATATACATAATATATACAACTATATTTCAATATAATTGTTTCTTTTTTAACTATATATTTCATGTATTTAAAAACATAATTCTGAGAAGAGGCTTCTCAAGATTGCTAAAGGTGTCCATGACACAAAAAAAGTTGAACCCATCTTCTAGAAGAGTTTGATCTTGTGACATGTGCATGCTCTAAAGTAGACCAAAAGTTGCCCACCTATTCTGGTCTTAGCCATAACCCCTGCTGAATCCTGAAGCCCTGATATAGATCCATAAAGAACATGAAATTAAGTTTGTCTTCTTATGTCACATTATATTTTCCCTTTTGATATTCTCTCTATGAATGTAGAAAAGTGGTTTTCAATAGAGGAAAAAAACAAATGTTGTAAAAATCAGAGCTAAGTAGGTTGGTAAAATAAATAGTCCCAGAAAAGTGAATAAATGTCAATGAAGGAAAAAGAAGGATCAAAAGAAATAAAAACATGACAGGGAAGTGAAGGCACATTCAATAAAAAGATCAGTCCACCAGGATGTCAACAAAGCAGACAAAAGAAGCAATTATACTTAATTTTGTTTTCTAGGGTTTATTTAATGGACAATAAGAACATTCTGGCAAATCAAATGATTCTTCTTTTTGAAGGGTTCCTTTTTGCAAAATGAGCCTATTCCAAGAATGCAAGAGGCCAGAGCTTGCATTTTTATTCTGATTACCACACACACACACACACACACACACACACACACACACACCCCACTATGCTAGGATCCTTTCTGGAGGTTTCTAAATTCAATTAGCCTTCACAGCCACTTAGGGTACTGCCATTCTATTAATTCCACACACAATCCAGTTGTTCACTTGTTGACTTTTGTCCAGATGCACTCAATCAAATAAACTATCAAAGAAAGATACCTATTAGTTGTTAATTTCATATGCTAGATAGGAATCCTGAAGCTCCTGTTTATATCTGCTTGATAACCTCCTAATCTTTGGCACAGTCTTCCTAACAGTGGCATTAACTAGTCTGCCATCTATCTTGATTCTCAGCATTGAAACTCAGAAAGATACATAACTTCTGATAAGCCTGGGCACAACCCCAAACTTCAAGCTAAATGCCTGTGATACTGTGTATGGGAAAAAAAAACCGTGTTTTCAATTTCTGCTCACACAGGCCTGGTAAGTTCTTTTGAACCAAATTGCCAACTGAATTTTCGAAAATGTTCTTTTGAACTGTCTAGATGATCTCATCATATTAAAAAAAGGGGCAGGACAGGACACTGGTCTGTAACTTTCTTCCTATCCTTTTACACTTCCTTGTCAAGGAGAAAGATCTTCAAATTAAAGAGGATTAAAAGAAATGGCTAAGAAGGTTGAGGAATAGTATGGTATAGTGGGTAGAGAGCTGTCTAGAAGTCCTGAAGTAGTCTAGAAGTCCTGAAGACCTTGAGGGAGAGTGACTATGCAACTCTAGTTAAATCACTAAACCTCACTGTTCTGAGCAGCTCTCAACCTGAGAAGGTGCCAACCTCCATTGATAGAGGGAGTTTCTTCATCCAGGAGTTTTCTATTCTAAGGAAATCACAGTTGAAGTACACATAGCTATCCCCAAAAGAGTTGTAAGAGGTATGTAAGGAAGCACTTAGTTATCTCAAAGGAATTCAAGTATCTTGAACCAGGTGACTTGCTTCAGAGGGTAATAAAATAACTTGCTGACATAATTGCTAAACATAGTCAAGGTCCTTTGAGAAATCTGATTTTGTACCTCTATGGCTCAAAACTGTTTTGAATCAATCTTACATAATTAATGTCAGCATGCCAAGTCAGCAAACATTTTAAAACATATTAAATACTTACTATGTGTCAGGTACTGTGCTAACTTATGATACAAAGAAAAGAAAAAAAAATCTTCCCTCCCTCAAGAATCTCATTATCTAAGGGAGGGGAATCATATAAACAACCGTGTACAAAAAAATGTGTTTAGTTAGAAGTATGCTGGAGCCAACTCATATTCAGCTCTGGAGAGCTGATTGTTAAATCTGCAGTGTGATCATTTACATCTCAAAAATGCCAGGGGTCAATCTATTGTTTTAATAGTTATCTTAAGAAAGTGTTGGTGCAAATATTAAAAACATAGATTACATTTTAAAAGTATGTGGTACCTGCTTTTTTTTGGTAAGAAAATTAAACATTTATGAGTATACCATGTATATTGTACATAATCACAGAAATAAGCCACTAGCATTATAAGAGATTGAGGAAGAGCCAGATTATCAAGGCTTGATGGAAGCAGGGAAACCAGGAGGAGAAGATGAGAAGGGAGAGCATTTCAGGTATGCAGGACAGCCAGTGAAAAAACACGAAGGCAGGAGATGGAATATTGTGTGTGAGAAACAGCAGAGAGCACAGTCTTAGTGTATCATGGAGAAAAAGAAAAATCCTAAAAAAGACTAGTGGTGGTTAAATGTTTCCCCAGTTTTATTAAATGGGAAAAAGGCTGGACTCCATAAACCATTGCTTCAGATCTTGATATCAATTCCTGGCAAAAATTGTAGACTAGAGTATCAAAGAGATCATTGATGAGTCCTTAGGAAAAAAAAAAAAAACAAACTGCATGGAGTTAATACTATTTTGCTAAGAATAAGTGGGAATAAAGGGCAGCCAGGTGGCTCAGTAAGAGCACCAGCCCCAGTGTTGGGATGACCTGGGGATCGAATCCAGGCTCAGATACTTAGCACCACACCCAGAAATAACTGGCCATGTAACCTTGAGCAAGTTACTTAACCCCGATTGCTTTAAAAAATAAAAAGGAATAAGTGGAACAATGTGGCAAAATTTAAAGAGTACTGGAATGAGCATCTTTGGTTCTAGTCCCAGGTCTGTGACTGACAGCTCTGTAACTGTACATACAAGTAGACCTATCAGACATTTATAAATCACCTACTGTATATAGCACATTGGGCTGGGTACTGGGAGAAATAAAAATAAAATAAGTAAGCTCTATGCCTTCATTTAGCTTATAGCATGATGACAATATGTACAGACAGTATTAATGTGATATAGTATATAAAAAATAAATTGGTAAAAGATAGACAGATAATGTATTAGGTGATATCTGAGGATAAAGGTCATTACCACCTAGAACAATACAAAATAATACAACAACAATTTGCTAAATGTATAATAATAAAGCTTATCTCATTTTTTTCTCTCAGGATAGGTGTTATTATTCTCACTTTACAGATGAGGAAATTGAGAATTGGGTGGGTAATATGGTTCAATGGAAATTATATCAACTCTAGAAAAAGTCCTGGGTTTGAATCTCACTCTGGCACTGTAAAGCCAGGCACAAGCAGCTTTCCATAGGACTACTGCTGTGGATAGCTCTAAGGTTCTGATCACATGGTATAGTGAACTCTCTATTTATTCAGCAGGAAATAAAGTAAAACATACACAGAAACCAAAGTACAGCATTCACAATGTTATAACTTAACAACTTATCATTCAAGTGACCATGTAGTTTTCACCAAAGTAGCCACATAGTTTTAAATAAAATATATTCAGTAAGATTCAGTAAGTCCTTTACTCAATCATCTTTATGGAGCAAGTTTCCTTAAGGGATAAAAAGTACAAAGGTCAACGTTCTCCACCCCTAGGTCACATTGTCTTAATTTCTCAGTCAAAAAGTCTTCTTTCTTCTTAATTGGAGATTAGTTTACAATCATCCTTAACTCAATCATCCTTAAGAGGTACAAAGTACAGAGTACAAAGTTCTCCCACGCCTAGATCACAGTAAATCATGAATTTGTCAATGCAGCACTAAGTACCCAAGGACAGGCCTTTTCATCTTGACTTGAAGCTGGCTCTCAGATTCCATGGTTCCTCTTCCATGGTCCCAGCTCTTGTCTGAATCTACCCAACTGTCACCTGGATTCAAAGGTAGGCAGCTCTCAGCTCCTCACTCAGTTCCTCATCCAGTTCCCATTCCATATTGAAGCTCACAGTATCCAGTCCACCTCAAGTCCTTCACAGTTCCTGTTTCTGGGAAGATAAAACTTAACAGAGCCCAAACAACATTCAAACACATTGCTGGCATTATCATTAATTCACTATCTGCCTGTGAAATCAACACAGACCCACATACAAGGTTTGAGAACTCAACACAAATTATCAGTACAGTCCCAGGACCTCTGAAACCCTCCTCCAGGACTTTTGTAAACAGACAGCAAGAAAATCGTCTCTTAGGGCTTCCAGTAAGGCCCCAGGGCTTCTGTACAAATTATCACAAACAAACATCAACACAAACAGAACAGACAAACAGAGTGTCTGGCCACCACAAAGTTCCCCTTCTCAATTCTACTCTTTCCCATTTTGGGCTTCTCCTTATATATGGTCATTAGCTCCTCCCTGTTCCACCCACTGTGGGATTCAGAAGTTTTTTTTTCCTAACAAAGACTTGATATAATCAGGTCAAGGTTCAACTTGAACTTAAACAAGGTGCTAAATACTTAAGTAGCTGAAATGAGGTTCTAAGTACTTCTTTGCTTGCCATTACAGGCATTTATTCTGTGATTTTTGGTAAAAGTCCTTTAACATCCTTGGGTTTTAGTATCATCATCTACAAAATGTCCCTTCCAACTACAGATCTATGAGCATATGATTTACCCAGGGTCACATAGCTAACAAGAGTCTGATGTAGGATTTGAATTGATATCATCCTGACTGAGTCAAATGCTCTACCTGCTATTCGACCTTGCCCCTAAGTCTTATGTAATCTGACTTATTTACTTCTTATACACCTCCATGTATGAGGTAGGTCTAATGGAAGAATAATTTATTGGAGGGGGTAGCATTTTAGTTGACATGTAAAAGATGCAGGTGATGAAGACAGAGAACATTCCAGAGAAAAATCTGAGGGTAGAGATTGGTGGAGGAGATTAGGGAGGGATATGCAGACCACTTTGGGGGAATGTTAAGTAATGCAACTTTACTGGAGTACATGGAATGGAACAATGCCAGAGAAACATAGAAGAGTAAGATGGCATTAGATTGTGGAGGATTTTACAATCCAGAGCAAGGATTTGAAGTTTACTCACTGGATTGATTGGATTATTTTGAGCAGAAGAGTAAGTGGATATATCTATATAAGAAGATTATTCTATAAGTGATAGACTGAAAGGAAGGGAGTAAAGTTGGAAACATCTATCAGGATGCTATTGCAATTAGTGATATCAGAATGATAGAATAGGACAGGAGAAAGGGTAATAGATTTGAGAAATATTGCCAAGGCAGAATCTATAGGACTTGGCACTTGAATATAAAAGAGGGAGAGGGAAAAACCAATGATTTTTCAGACAAATGAAACTAGATGAATGGTGGTATTGATGGCAGTAACAATTATCAGAAGAAAAAAACAAGCTTTAGGAAAACATAATAAGATCATTTTGGAACATAGGTAGTCCGAAACATGGGTCTGGAGAAAAAGAAAAGAGGAAGAGGATGTCTATATAGCTTTGGGATTCATCTGCATACAGGTGTGACAGTTGAAGTCATAGGAATGGATGGAATTTCCAAGAGAGAAGGGATTGAGGAGAGAGGAGAAAAGAAGACCAAGGATAGAAATTCAGGGAGCATATACTTTATAGGGGTGTAGGAGAGCAAAAGAAAGTAGTTAAAGAAGTAGGAGTGGTTAATTAAATACTTTAGCCACTATGGATCTATTTCCTCATCTGTACAATGGGAATAATGATATTTGCACTATTCACCTTATAGTGTTGTTATGAGGAAAGAGTCTTGGAATTTGCAAAATGTTACATAATTTTGAGCAATTATTTGTAAAATAAGTGGGTTGGATTAGGTGATCTCTAAGCTTCTTACCAGTTCTGAAATTCTATTTTTGTGAGTTAGGTCAGACCAATTTCATTTTATTTTTAGGCAGGTTTACTAGACTAGGTGATGTTAATTTTTTTAAAGGCATATTGGGTTTTGAGTTTGCTATGGATAGAAGTCAAGAGTGATGTTAATATGGATTTCAGCATAGAATCTGACACAGTCTTTGTTATAGTCAATGAATTATTAAGGTCTTCAATACAATGCTTATCAAATTTGTGAATATTGCAAAATTAGAAGAGATGTCTAGTATGTTTAATGAGAGAGGAGAATCCAAAAGGATCTCAACAGTTGGAATATTAGAAGCTGGAGAAATTTAACACTGACAAATATAAGGCCCTGTACTTAAGTTCAAAAAATCAACTGACCAAGAAGATTATTTGAGGTTAGGGAGACAAGGCTTAATAGGAACTTGTATTAAAAAAACTGATTTGATTTTAGGCAGAATTAATAGAAGAGTGGTGTTTAGATCAATGGAGTTGATAGTCCCTCTGTACTGTGGGTCAAATTATACCTAGCATCCTGTGCTCAGTTTTGAATGCTTGGGTTTAAGAGGGACAGAGATAATCTGTCAAAGGACTAATGAAGAAAGACTATCATTGTGAGAGGATTCAAATGATTATTTGAAGTAACTGTGGACATTTGGGAGTTAGGGTTAACTGGAAGGACATGACAGCTATCTTCACATTTAGAATAGCTATCATGTGGAAGAGGTATTAGACTGATTTTGTGTGATTCTAGACAGCAGAACTGTGAAAGTTACTAGACCTAATGGAAGGACAATTTAATGGAAGGAGTCAATTAGACCTGGATGAGGTGGAGCAATTGAAGTATCTGAAATTAATTGGTTTAACTAGTGATGAAGTGTTCAATTGAATTCCACCTATATTGAGTAAACTCTACTATGTGCCAGACACTGTGCTATGCTCTGGGGATACAAAGAAAACAGTCCCTGCCTTCAAGGAGGTAGTATTCTACTGGAATGACAAGTGGAGGTGTTCAGTCAGGGCTGAATTTCAACACTAGTGTGGTTGAGAAGGATAAGTTCTTGATGAAAGTTGGATTTGATGACATCTAAGGACTCTTTGCAATTTTGAGTTTATAAATCTTTGATACTACATCTTACGTTATGTTATGTATACCACTGTATACATACTTAGTTATCTAAAAAATTCAATGAACCTCAATACCTGTATTCCCTTTTTAGCATTTTATAAAGCACTTCAAGATTTTTTTTTAAAGCAATTGGGGTTAAGTAACTTGCTCAAGGTTACACGGCCAGGTGTTTCTGGGTGGATGCTAAGTGTCTGAGCCTGGATTCAATCCCCAGGTCATCCCAACACTGGAGCCAGTGCTCTTACTCACTGTGCTACCTGGCCACCCCGCACTTCAAGATTTTTTAAAGTGCTTTTACAAATATTATCTCATTTTATCATCATGACAATTCTGGCAGTAGGTGATTAAATGACTTGCCCAAGGTCACTCTGAAGCAAGATTTGAACTTACACCTTCGTGACTTCTGGCCCAGTGCTCTCCCACTGTACTGCCTAGCTACCTGAATAGGAATTAATTTTAATACTTTCTAGTATAATATTTTAATTTTTATACTTGAGATGAGGTTAGGAATGGACCAGATCAGCATGGGAAAACTAAATACAGCTCATTTCATATAAAATTAAATGGTCTAACATACTTCTCTAAGTTTTATTTTCCCTGAATGGAGGCTTCTTGAATATGATCTAGGAAGAAAATAAAACTTGTCCTGAGGGACCTATTTTGGTAAACATTTACATTCTGTTATTGCCATACGACCATTGTCAAATGTCCTTTAAGAGCACAGGGGAACATACATTTTTGTACCATTTTAATAGGACTTATCGTGCAGCTATTTTTCATGGTGACAAATCAACATTCTAGGAAGTTACCAACTGTTGCATCTCTGTGACCATTAGTTTATGAGTGTGGATTTTCCCTTTCAATGCAGTTCTTCTAAACCTTATTCTATTGATGGGTACCTCGCAAAAGCAAAGAAAGCTTTTTTATTGCTGAAATTGAGCCATGTCCTGTCAGATACATCTCTCTCCTACCCCACTTGCCTTACACCCCTTTAAAAACTCCATGTCGACAGAAATAGTAGCGGAACAATGTTTGGAGTCATAGCAGCTAATTAGACTTTAATGCAACTATTAAATATTCTTAAAATGTGGAAACACTGTGTCTCCCCCTGATAATCTGAAAGATTGCATCTACCTGGATTATTGACTGAGAAGATTAGCAAGTATCAGAATTGTGTGGGATGGGAAGTTTAGAGATTATAATAAATCACAACTTGAAGAATGACCACAGACTTTCTTCTAAAATGTGTCAACTCTAATATTTTATAACCATGAAATAATTGTGATACAGAATTTCCTAATGTACCATGCAAAAGTTCCACAGTATTCCCTCAATTTATTAGGAACTTCATTTTCCAACTCTAGGGATTGTGGTTTTATTTGTCATTGATAGAATTAGACATATTTTACATGGTTACGTTCAGTCTACAATAATTCCTTACACATAGTAAACATTTAATAAATATACGTTCAATTGAATTTGTTGCTCAAGTGAACATGAAAAATGTCTTGTTATATGGCTTCTAAGCTTGTGCAATGATGAAAAGAGAACTGGCTCTGGAGACAGGACCTGGGTTCAAATGCTGCCTCTGATCCTATGTGTGATGATGGCAGATTGCTTAACCTCCCATGGTTAGTTTTTTCATTTGTAAAATGGAGAGTATTGAACTCGATGGTCCTTGAAGCCCCTTCCAGCTCTGAATTCTATGATACCATGGCATTTCTCTACTTCTCTGTATTATCTTTCATGTATGTAATCTGTTATACATAGAGCTTCCTGCTGGATCTTATAGCATCCCAGAAATGTATAGTACTTTATCATTTTAACATCTTTAGAGGGTTATTTCTAACATTCATACCTCCTGATGGTGCCTACAAAAAACACAGGGACACAGGCAAGCTGTTGAAGATAGTTTTCTATCACAGACTATATTTTTGTAGTCACACAAAAGTCAGAGAAGCATAGAAAATATTACATCCCAGTGTGTCTACTATTGGCCAATTTTGAAAAAAAAAAGTCTTTGAATTGGCAGAACAAAAATGCTTTTTTCAAGACTGACTTCAAACAAGGTATCTCTTGTGTATGTTAAAATAATACATGATTCCATGACAGATGCAACCAGATAGGTGAGACCCTTGAATATCAATGTTAAGTGGGATATAAAAGTAGGTTCTAGTCACTTAAAAGTACTTGTCAGTTACATGGTGGACATCCTCTACATTGTTCAGCCTTGAGAGGAATCTTTTTACAAATGCTTCTGTTGGCAAGTAACATTGAGTTGATTATATCAAGCCTCAGATACCCCAGAATACCTCATTAGGATCTGTGGTCATTGGAAAGAGAAAGGCCTAATCAGCCACACTGGATAAAGACAAAGCTAAAAAAAAATGAATCTACCCCAATTGCCCTCCAAAAGGCAAAAAACAAAAAACAAAAAATGAATCTTAGTCATATTAGAACAAATAGTTGATTGGGCAACTCATTGAGAAGGTTTATCAGTGTATGCAAATTTTAAATTTGCATGGTTTATGTCAATAAAATGTCCTCCCTGAGGGCATAGGCTGATTGGTGTCTCCAGAGTCCAGCACAGTGACTTACCCATAGTAGATATTTAATAACTATTTGCTCGTGGGATAATGGGATTTTACACACACACACACACATATATACATACTCACTTATATGCATGTATATGTATATCTCTACATCTGAATTCAAATGGATATGTACATATGTGTATGTGTATATATAGTGTATATACATACATAAACAATATATGTATATGTTCACTTGAATGCAAATATATAAATACATATACGTGCATATATGTGCATACATGCACATATACACATACAATGCATATATGTGCATACACACATACATACACACATACATGTCTATTTGAATATAGAGGTATATGTTTAAAATACACATGCATATACACTTGCATATACATAACATACGTGTGTGTGTATTTTTTTTAAAGGACCTTAATGGCCATTTAGTCTGACCTCATTTTAACAATGAGGAAACTAAGACCTAAATAATTAAAACGACTTGAACAAATCCAGATAGGTATTGTACAGCAGAGGCAGTTGTTAAATCTTGGTTCTCTGATTCCAGATACACGACGTTATCTACTGTATCTTATTGTATTGTGTAGCATCAAAATGTGTTATTTTGTATTGAAAAGAATTCACTAAGTACTGGGGCCAGAACTGAATAGGAAGAGGGGATTGAGTTGAACCACATTTGGCTAATGATGCATTGCTTTTAATGACTGTAAGCTTTTCATTGTTGCAACAGCCCAGTTTTAAAAATACCAATATTCTATTGTTGATGCCACATAACTACAAATCATGGAATGTCATAGTCTTAGATGATTTAGAATTATAGATTACCAAAAGGGCAATAGTATGACACAGGGTGGGAACAAGCCGATTGAAGAATGTTGTGAACCATCACCTGAATGTGACAAGTAACCTAAGATATATCATTAAATACATATATAACCAGAAAAGAAGGTAAGCCAGTCATGTAGTGAGGAAAGATAACAGATAAACAACCTAAATGCAGCCCTGGTAGCCACTAAATCTTAAAAGGACCAGAGGAAGACCTCCTAGGCAGGGGATAGATCCTGTATTGGGAATGTACAGAAAAACATTGTAGTGAATGAATGGTGCTGGGTGAAAAGGTGTGCGATCTGTACTAGCAAGACCACTCACAATGGTGATCTCATAGATCCACTGAGGCACTGAGATCTAATTTCTGACATTGGAAGTGAGACAAGTATGTGGGGAATAGGTATAGATTTTCATTGTTTAGAAGCTTTGAATATTTTTTATGTAATAATTTAATAGCCAATTATTGGACACTCTACAAGGCGTATTGATTACAAGGTGCTATCAAGGATAGGAAATGGTGCCCTTCAATTCCACAAGTAAGTATTCAGTCACTGCTACAAGGTGTGCAAGACACTGCGATAACTACAGAGGGACAAATAAGAGATAACATTTGCTTTTTAAGAATTCAAAATTTTAGGAGACAAGACAAGTATGCAAGTGGCTTTGTAATATTGTAGAACCTAATTACATGGGGAGATATACTATGTATAGTTAAGGAAATCAGGGAAGATTTTACTGGAAGAAGTATCATTCAAACTGGTATTAGGTATATAATATAGGAGCTCAATGCATATCCATGGGTACATAGGAAGCATCCCAGGTGAGGGCTGCAGTTGCATGAATAATTGCATAAAGAAGGGCATGGTGATACTATAGTAGTATGTAGTTCTACATGATCATGCATGCACGGCAACAATGTGAGATAAGAGTGGAAGCAAAAGTTGGAATCAGATGATGGAGGGTCTTACATGTTGGACTATAGAATCTGAAGTTATTTGATGGGTAATAAAGGTAAGCAATGTCCCATAGGAGCTTATAAGCAATTAGGTACAAAAGGGAAGTGAAATAATAAGAGATTCTGCAAATCATTAATTTGTTATCAAACATGCAGTAGACAGACCCTAAGAACTATTGACTAGATATAGAATGCCAAGGACTATTATATTTGATAGGAACGTCAGGCACCTACCAGCTGATTGAATAGATATCTTATGGAGGATTTCTGGAGACTATGGAAAAGAATAAAACAGATTGTGAAACTATGATTGCAGATGGAGGGTAGCAGCAAGAGGTGAGGCTGGAGACCAAAGTTGGTACCAGATTGTTGAGTGTGTTGAATGCCTAGCTAAGTAATTGTATGGCATTTAGTAGGCAATGTTGAAGATGCACAGTTGAAGAGAGTACCCACAGTGATGACATCACAGATTCACTACAAAGAGATAAAATATTAGACCATATTAATGACAAATCTTGGCAACTTCAGAGCATTTTAGGTGTGCTGATCCCTTTATGATTTTCTGATTTTTTTATGTTAATCTCTTATGGAGAGAGGGAAAAACTCATCCAAAAACCAAGAGAGCCATATGACCCGTGAACACTGATGTTCAGAAATACAGGACCTAAATAGGAAATGTTAAAGCAAGCTATCATTTAGGAAAGACCAGAAAAGTGGATCTCTAATCTTCAGGGCTTTGTCCAAATCTATTTTGATAAAAAATTCCCTTGATGTCTTATGATTATATAGGTATCCCCCATCCATGTTAAATGCCTGTGAAATAGAGCTCTTGCAGGTGCCTGGTCCATTTGTTAAGACTTGGATTATAACTTGTGAAAATTTAAGAGAGAAGGAGAGTTTTATCAATGAAGTTGGACAAAATGCATTATATCATATCTGGACCATCAGAGTTCTATTTTTCTGGAGTCATTCAGGTGTGGCCACAAAGCCCTGGCCTGGATATTGCTGTCTTGTTTTCAACTAAAATGCAAGCAGTGATGGAAAGCAAAAAAAAAGTTATTATATTTTTGACTCTGATGATTTTTGGACCAAGTCCACAATCTGAAATCTGAATCCAGGAACAACTTGGAAAGTTTATTCCATTCTAATGAAGCCCTCTTACTAAGTTCCATCTTTTTAGGATTAAAAAAGCTACATTATTTTCAGTTGAAACTCAACATTTTAGTTTCCCTGTTTCCTTTTCCTGATTTAAAAAATTGTTTTCCTTGCTTCCATAGACTATGTGAGAACGTTCATGACTCTGTAACCTGCAGCTGTGGGAATAGTGCTGGGTTACTTTTCTTCCCTGCCAGGTCCCTCCTGGAAAACAATATTAAATGGCTCTTTGTGCCTTCCCTTTTCCTCTGGTTTAATTACTTAATTTGGTGAGTACTTTTTAATCTGTTCTCTTCTGTATGGAGGGACTTCTAAGGGAAAGGTGAAAACTGTATGCAATTATAGAAGCTTTGTTATATCCTTTATTCATTTCTCTTTCCTTTTCCCCTTACATCAGTATGAGTCAGGCACCTTACTGGGAACACTCCACTGGATCAAAGAAGCTGGAACATTCAACTGCCATCAGAAATGGTGTGAGGCTGGATAGCCAGCCCCAACAAGATGGAGATAGGATTTTCAGAGGTTTCCCCACTCTTCCCACCTCCTCATCCTCACAAACACATCTATGACAGGTTTAAAAAGTAAGACTTTTAAAACCAAATTAAACCAAACACCTGATTCTAGCTTTGGTTTTGTAACGGGTTAGTAATAGTAGTAATAATGAGTCACATATCTATAGTTCTTTATAGTTTCTTACATCAACTTTGTGAAGTAGATAGGGTATTATCATTCCCATTTTCCAGATGATGAAATGGAGGCTTAGAGAGGTTAATGGATAATAGCTAGCAAATGGCAAAGCCAATTCTTGAAGTTAGGTAAACGAATTCAATTCAATTCATAAACATAGCTAAGGTAGTGATTTAGGTTCTGAGCATACAAAGAAAGCTCTTGACTAGAGGAAGCTCATATTTTACTGGGACTAAGCTACAAATATAATAAGTAAAGAAATATAAAAATATTTTAAAGTATACATTTATGTGTGTATACATACATTATCTATCTATCTGTCTATCTATCTATTTATCATCTATCTATCTATCATCTATCTATCTATCTATCTATCTATCTATCTATCTATCTATCTATCTATCTATCTATCTATCTCTTTACATCCTTCTTCAATCTTCCAATGCTCCACTTTTCCTCATTCTTTCGACTGAGAGACTTACCTCATATATTACAGAAAAATCATGGCCATTTGCTGTGAGCTCCCTCTTTTCTCCTCTTCTACTTTTCCCTATCACTCAGATACCTTCTGCCCCATCTCCTCCTTCATCCTGTCTCACATGGCAAAGTGACCTTACTCCTTAACAAGCTAACCCCTCTACCTGCTCAAGCAATCTCATTCCATCCATACCATTTCCTCTAACAGGAGGAGGATGACTCCTCTGTCATCCCCACTCAATTACTTATTTTCATCTTTTTCTCTATATATTGACTTTTTTTCTTACTGTCTAGGACACACCCTTTCTACCTATTAATCTAACATTATAAAAAACAAAACAGAACAAAATCCTCTCACTTGATGCTTTCATCCCTACTAACAATCATCCTATATCTCTTCTGTCCTTTGTGGCTAAATTCCTTAAAAAGGCCATTTGCAATAGGTGTCTCCATGTCCTCTCCTCTCATTCTCATCTTAACTTCTTACAATCTGGTTTTATTGTTCCATTGAAACTTTTCTCTACGAAGTTCTCTCCAATCATTTCTTAGTTGCTGAACCCATTGACCTTTTCTTAATCCACATTCTTCTCAACCTCTCTTTGAGAATTTTGATCACCTTCTCTTCCTTGTTACTCTCTTTTCCCTATATTTTCAAGACACAACTCTCTTTTTTCCCTCCCTATCTATCTGCCTGCTCCTCAGTCTCCTTTGCTGGATCCTCATACAGATTATGCCCTCTAACCATAACTGTCCCAAAAGATTCTTGCATAGACCCTCTCCTCTTCTCCCTTTCTACTACTTCAGTGGGTGATCACATCAACTTCCATGGATTCATATGCCATCTCTATCTTGATGCTCTCAAATCTCCCTTTTCTACGTTAACTGATATGCTGACTTCCAATCTGGCATCTCCAACTGTCTTCTGAACCTCTTAAACTGAAGGTCTATTAGACATATTAAACTCCACATGTTCAAACCTAGACTCATTATTCACCCACATTCCCCCAAATCCCTTTATCTTCCCTATTACTATAGGGAGCAACATCACCCACCTAGAATCTCAGGCTCACAATCTAGGCATCATTCTTGATTCCTCGTTATCTTTCACCTCCTACATCCAATCTGTTTTCAAGGTCTGTCAATTTTATCTTTGCAACATTTTAAAAATCTTTTCCTTTCTCTCCTTGGACATGGCCACCACTCTGGTACAGACCTTCATCACCTCATGCCTGTACTATTCCAATAGCCTGTGATATTCAAAACCCTTCATAACAAACTCCACTTCTACCATCCCAGCCTTCTTTTACCTTATGCCCTGCCATATATACTTGTGATTCAGTGATACTGGGCTAAAGAAAACCTTCAAGGTTGCATTTTTTTATATGCTGAGTCTAATGCTTTCTCAAAATTCATAAATTATAAACAGAGTGGAACCAAATCATTTACATTTGTTTATCAGTAATGATGACTTTGTTTACTTTAGAAAATCTTGCTTTTTCTCTTCTTAGGGTTTTGTCAAGGAAACATATGATGCATACCTAGACCATTTTCAAAGATTTTATATCAATGAAAAAATAAACAGGTACATTGGTCAGTAAATTACCTTCTCAGTCACTACTTGAGGCAAAGGAGTCAAGGTGAGAATGAAAGATGGCAGATGACAACTGGTACATTGATTTGCCAGAGATTCTAAATTAACAAGAGGAAAATCTCTAGTACATATTTTAATAGAGAATTTCTGGGAAAACATGGAAAAGGATCACATAGTATCAGAATGCATGTAGGGTACAATGCAGATGTGGTACAAGGAAGTATCCAGAGTAGTAAAACAATATACACACAAAAATGCCAAAATGCTAAGGAGAGGAAATGTGGGTTCCTTCTCCCACTCCAAACTCTCAAGGAAAAGAAAGGGACATAGTTATAGAATGGTAATGTTTGAGGATCATGGCTATGTGATTAAGTTCCATTTTGCTGATATTGACATGATCCTGTCAGGAGCCTGACTGGAAATCAACTTTTGTGAAGTTAGCAACTTTTATCACATACTACCTCTCTTCATGACAAGAAACCCTCTCTCTCAAATCAACCTTCATTGCAAGGCAATAATTCTGTGTTTGGAAGATCAGCTGAACTATTTTAACTGACTTTTCTTTTGGAGAGAGAAACATACACATGTATGTGTGTGCATATGTATGTGTGTGTATGTATATATATATGTGTACACACATACACATATATTTCCCCCTCTGCCTCATTTGGCTACAGGTGAAGAACTGATTTTGTATAATTTTTGTAACAATCGGCATTGTTTTGATACAATCAAATTTGGGGTGTCTGTTATAAAATGGACAGCTACCTGTGATTATTAAAATGCTTGCAGCATAGATGCCATTATCTGACATAAATACCCTATGTTTTGATCATAATCTTCCACATTTGAAATGTTTTTATGCAAATATAAATTATGATTCTATAAGGTAAAGAGGAAGAAGTGAAAAAATGATGCTGATAACTGGTCAAATAATCAAGTTGCTTCTATTTATGTGTGTGTATGTGTTTGTGTGTGTGTGAGAGGGAGAGACAGAGAGACACACAGAGAGAGACAGAGACAGAGAGACAGAGAGACACAGAGAGAGACAGAGAGAGAGATAGACAGAGACAGAGAGAGAGAGACAGAGAGAGACAGAGACAGAGACAGAGAGACAGAGAGAGACAGAGACAGAGAGAGAGATACAAAGAGAGAGGAGAGGAGAGGAGAGGAGAGAGAGGGGTAGGGTGGGGTAAGTTTCATTAAGAAATATTCCCTCTCCCAGGCACTTAAGTTAACTCTAATATACATTCCAAAATCTCTCCCTGACCTTGGATGGTTGTTAATAAAGGCAGCTTGGTGTCAAGTAGGAGGGTCTAAGTCAATTAAAAATGAGTGCCACTAAGGTATGGAGAGGGATCCCTGTGGCTTTATATTGGTTTAAAAAACCACATATTAACATTATCTATGGTCTGTTGTATTTTTATTTACATGGTTAAATATTTTCCAGTTACATTTTAATCTGGTTCTTGTAGCATTTGAGATTGTTGCTGCCTGGAATTTGGCCAGCCAGGGGTGTGTGACATTTCTGTTGTAGAAGGTATTGGACTTAGAGCAAGGAGACAGATTCAAATCCTACCTCTAACACTAGCTAGGGAAACATGGACAAGTCATTTTACCTCTCTAAATTTCAGTTTCTTCATATTTAAATGAGAAGGATACTAGCAGTAATTTCCTGTCAGAGCCATTGTACAGCTAAAATGAGAAAATGTATATAAAACACTTGGCAAACTTAAAAGGATTCTGTGTAAATGTATATTAGCATAACATGATCTCATGACAGATTATCATATAAATTCTTTAATAAGTTAATCACCAGTATGCTTAGATTCACAATGATACTGCCCTCTTCTTTCTTATATAATTTAGAGGAAAGACTATTCACCCTTTTCAACCCGGGGAATCTTTCATTAGAATTAGCTAATTATCTTATCTATGGCAAAATGCTTTTCATAGAAATCCTTTACACAGATACTCGATCAAATAACACTGGCTACATTTGTTTATATTGTTCTGTGTATTTGAAATTGTTGAGGTAGGGAAGTGACCTGAATTCTATTGTTGCCTCAAACATTTCCTAGTTATTTTGCCCTGGGCAAGGCACTTAATTGCTATCAGCCTCAATTTCCTCAGCTGTAAAATGGGGATAACAATAATTTCCTTATTCTTGTGAGAATGAGATATTTGCAAAGTCCTTTGAAAACATCAAAGTGTTATATAAACGCTATTATTATTATTATTATTACTATTATTATTATTATTGAATTGTCAGCATGATTATCTGTTATAGAATGATTTTGGTGATGCTATTCTATTATTTTCATCATACTTTCATCATTGACGATTTCTTGAAGATCCTAGGCGATAACCAAGGACGTGGTTGGGTGGGGTTGCTCTCAGCCTGAAGGTCCTAATAACCCTATGACAGGCAGTTAGTTCTTTCTTCTGGGTTCTGAGTGATCTTCTGAAAAGGAAGGTTTGGTGGAAACTATTGATCCAATAACCCAAAAAGCAAAATGAGAATGCCAAAGATTCTCTTCCTCCTTCAGAACCCTGACAGAGACTATTGAATACAATAGTTGAAAGACATAGGAACGTTAATTTTAGTTCTTTCTAGGGATCTCATATTAGAATGGCTCTGATTGGACACCTAAAATTAATTTATGCTTGTAGCCCCCTTGGTCACCCACGTAGCTCAAAGAAGTGCATTAAGGATTTCAAATAAGTGAATGTTTCATCAGGTCAGTGGAATCATCTTACTTTGCTGGAGATCTGGGGGAAACAGAGGAACAAAACCTAAGCTAACACACATAGATGAGGAGTAGTTTACCCACAGTAATCACACTTAATTGCCATATAGTCAGAACATGTGTTTTATAGGCACAAATACAGATAGCTATGCAATTGCATGGCGGAAGAATGGTGGGCACTTTGCCTTTCTGTCTATAGTGTAACTCTTCATATGCCTCTTAATTTAAAGATTCTATTTTGAGATATCACTTTAGATTGCTCTGCTGTGTTTTACTCAGTTTACATTCCATTCCAAGAGATTTGCATTCTATAAATTGTATTTTGAGACTCCCTAAAAAAGAGAAAATAGACTCACTTTAAGCAGTTTACAAGATACAGATCTTTATCTCCTACAAAGGAGAGGAAACAGGAATGCTGTAAATAATAAGTTCTGAATAGGAATGACATAAACTGCCTAATCAATGTCTTCCAGAACTGGCAAGTGACACCTCTTTGTTTTTTGCAAATAAAAACCTTCTTAACATCACAATATAAACCATTATCTCTGCAGGCAAAAGGTATATTTAGAAATGTACAAAATGAACATTTCCTGCCAGCCTCTAGATCAGTAGGTGGAGATCTAAAGTCATGCAAATATTACAGTAAATGCAGGCAACCAATTTCTAATTATTCTATATCAGCAGATTTGTGAGGAATATAATTTATTAAAAAAGAACAGTTTATGATCAGCAGACCTTGGTTATGACTGTTTAGGAATTCAGTGCATTTTGATCTAATCACAAAATCAAAATATTCATGAAACACAATGATATCTCCCCAAAGCAGCCGGGCAGCCATTAATTTTGAAATTCGGGTAATTTATTAACACTTATCTGGAGCTGTAAAAGCTTACCTCTGTGTTTGTAATACGGGGGAAAAGTGAAAGCAGTTTTAAAACTGATTCCTAATGATTTATAATGGTTTGCTGTAATTTGAGCCAGAAATTCAATTAAAATGTATGTCTAGTTTTGTTTCAAGATCTTTAGTTAAAAATTCTATTAAAATTCTATTTCCTTCTTGCATTAAATGTATCTGTTATCTGCATATACAAGAAATATAAGAAAATTCTATCATTTATTCCCCCGTCTCCATAAATGCTTTTAAAAGCATTCATTTTTATTTTATAATTCTGCTATGGTAGCATTTGGAATTTATATACAGTAGAGGAAGAATTACAGTAAGGGCTATTTTCTCTATAAGGGAAAGAAATGAATGATGAATACTTTAGCTAACCAGTCAAGTGATATTTGCCACTTTATCCAAACAGGAGAAAACAAATAATATGGGACCATTAGGTGTTTTCTATCTTATACTTTTCAACCTTAGAGTACTCCTCTGAGACAGGGTTTCTTTTATACGCTACTAGGGAGGGGAATGTACACCTTCCCTGAAAGATGTGTGAATAGACCAGAAGTTCAGGTCATGTTATTGTAGAATTTATAGTTATAAGAAACCCTAAGGATCATTTAGTCTAACTTTCTAATTAAGGATGAGGAACTTAGTTTTGAGAATTGGGTCTATGCAGGTGAATTTTTGGAGATTAAAAAAAAATTAAAGTTGGTTTATTATTGGGTTATTTGGTGGAAAGTGACAATAATTTCTTCTTTTGGTAGCTGCTTTATTCATGAAGGACTAGGTTCCAAAAGACAGAAATTAAGAGATGGCTCCATATCTTTGTTTCATTTTGTATGAATTTTGCAACTAGTGCCCGATCCTCTATGAATAGCATATCTTACCCTGACTTTGTCCAATGGGCAAGAAAATCTAGGCCTTGAAACTTAGAATGAAGATTTTTCTATGGAGCTCAGAAATACTAACTTTTGAAAAGTATCTTAAATAACCCTAGTGAACTAATGACATTATAAGAATCATAGATCATTTAGCATTGAAGTATTGAGGGTTAAAATATCAGATGACAAAAACGGCAGGTCTTGAGGTTTCCATATGTATTGAAACTAATGTAGCAAGAGATTTGAGAAGAAGCATAGTGTAATTGATGTAAAGCTGGCCACAGAGACAGAAACACCAGGATTCAAACTCAATATAGTGCTAGAAGTGGTAGTTATAACTATCACAAGAAAAAGAAAATGAAGGAATAGACACAGGCAAAAACCAAACAAAATTATCACTTTTTTTCAGATGATGATTGACTTAGAGAGTCCCAGAGAGGTTACTAAAAACTAATTGAAATAATTAACAACTTCAACAAAGTTGAAGGATGTAAAATAAACCCACTTAAAGCATAAGTATTTCTGCATATTGCATATAAAATCCAGCAGAAAGAGATAGAAAGAGAATTTCCATTTAAAGTTATTATAGAAAGTGTTAAAATACATGGGAGTCTACTCACCAAGACACATAGGAACTATATGAACACATACACTCTATTCAAACAAATTTAGAAGTAAACAAAAGAGGGAGAAATATTAATTGCTCATGGATAAGGTGAGCCAATATAAAAATATTACTATGTAAATTTATTTACTTTTTCAGTGCCATGCCAAATTAAACTACAAAAGAATTTCTTATAGAGCTTTATAGAAAAATTATCACAAATTTCATTTAGAAGAACAAAAAGTCAAGAAAAAATGAGAAAGGAGTCTATCAGTACCAGTCCTCAATATATACTGCAAAGCAGGAATCATTAAAATGATTTGTTAATGGTCAAGAAATACAGAGGTTGAAGTGGAACAGTTTAGGTACACAATATTGCAGAAGCAAACATGCATAGTACTCTAGTGTTTGAATAACCAAAAGAATCCCATGACTAGGGCAAGAATTCCCTCTTTGACAAAATTCATTGGCAAAATTGGAAAGCAATCTGGAAAGAAATATGTAAAGACCAACATGTCATATCATATTTCAAGACAGAATTCAAATGCATATATGATTTAGATATAAGGGGTGAAAAAATAGGGTAAGAGAAACAAGGAGGAAATTACCTCTTAGATCTATGGATGGTCAAGAGTTCATGACTAAAAATGATATATGATCACAGAAAGTAAAATGGACAGTTCTGTTTACATGAAATTAAAAAGGGTTTGCAAAAACAAAGTCAATACAGCTATAATTAGAACAGAAGCAGATAAGTGGGGAAAAATCTTTTCAGCAAGTTTTTCCAACAAAGGTCTTATTTGCAAGATATATAGGAAACCGATTCAAATTTGTAAGAATAAGAGCTATTCCCCAATTGATAAAGTCACAGGATGTGCATAGTTAATTTTCAGAGGAAGAAATCCAAATTATCAATAACCATAGAGAAACATGGTCTAAATCACTAACACTTAGGGAAATGTCAATTAAAACAATTCTGAGTTTCTACCTTACATCCATAAGATTGGCAAAGTTGCAAAAAAAAAGGAAAATAAATGCTGTAGAGGCTGTGGGAAATTAGGTACATTAATCTGGAATGAATTAGCTCAATCATTCTGTAAAACAATTTGGAGCTATGTAAAAAAAAAAAACCTATTAGATTATTTTTACCCTCTGACCCAGCAATATCCCTACCTAGGTTATAGCCCAAAAAGATCAAAGAAAGAGGAAAAGAAGCCACATATAAAAATACTTATAATAGCTCTTTTTGTCGTATCAAAGAATTAGGAACTCAGGGGATAATCCATCCATTAGGGAAAGACTAAACAAGCTATGCTATATGGATATGATGGAATAATATTGCACGATGAGAAATGATGAAGGGGATGTTTTCAGATAAACCTGGAAAGACCTGTATGAACTGATGCAAAGCAAAGTTACTGAACTAGGAGAACATCTTTTATAATAATGGTAATATTGTAAAGAAAACTTTGAAAAATTTAGGAACTTCAATCAGCACAATGACCAACCACAATTCCAGAGGATTCATTAAAACATGAAAACTACCTCCTGATAGAGAACTGATGGACTTAAAGTATAGATCAAGACATAATTTTTTTCTTGGTCTTCAATGAGGGGATTTGTTTTGCTTGAATATAACATATTTGTATCAGGCATTTTATTTCTCTTCTATTTTCAGTGGGAGTGGTGGTGGTGGTGGGAGAAAAATATGAGGATCCAAAAATAAAATAAAGATTAACATATATATATATATATAAACATACATATAAATAACTATATATATAAATAAATAACTATATATATATATATTAAGGAAAGTTAACTAGAGAGGACTGGAAGGATTGCTGTGCAGAAGTGAAGGCCCAGTTGAAATTAAATAACACCTATTTGTAGCAGTCAACATAGTTGTGTGACTTCCTTCAGTGACAGTCAGAAATCTCTAGTTTTAGGACTATTTATATCTTAGCAAAATAAGGTAATTGCAAAATATGATATGTCCACTGATAAAATATACAAGATGCTACAATCTCCAGGGTCACAGTCAGCTATTTCTCAAGTCACTGTTTTCAAATCACCATAGTTCATTTGTAACTCATTTTAACCATTTTTGAGATAATGTGTAGTTATATAAGAATAAATACTGAATCTGTGATTTAATTGGCATGGGAAACACTTAAAGGAGGAAATTTTCCTCAAAAGAGGAAAAATTTCTTTTACAAATTCTGATACAGGCATTGTTTTCAACTTCTAGTCCTAAAGAATTGCCTATAAGGCACTGAGGTGTTAAGAGACTTAAGAGTCCCACAGTCAATATGTGTCAAAGGTGGGATTCTGAATGGGATGCTTCTAGTATACTACTTAGTGACAATCACTGTAACATGAACTTCTATGACAAAACCTTCCATCTCACTAAACAACTTGTCTTGTGACAGGTCATCAGCAAGACATATCCATTTAAGCTATATAATTCTCATTAAATCATTGGAGTCAGTGACCAAGAAATTGTCTGGTATCCCTTGATGTTGCTATGGACAATTTGTAGATTTAACTCTGAGATGTAAAACTGTGATCATGTTCTCTGAATAGTTAATATATGAATAATACATGAATGAATGAGTAAATACACAAATGGATGGATGAAAAAGCATTTATTAAGCGTTCACTATATTCTAAGCATTGTTTTAAGTAATAGGATACAAAAACAAAATCAAGAAAATCCTTGTCTTCAGGATCTTACATCCTGATGGGGAAAACAACATAAACAAGGGAGTTGAGTCCAGGAAAGGTGTCATGGTCTGGGATGTCACAGGAATTGTGAATGGATCTATAGAAGAGAGCTGATGCCAGTAGTTGTACCCACTTCTTCAATGATAGAGAGAAATTGCAATAAAGGATCTGTTCTTCCTTAAAAGTTGTTCTACAGTAGTCTTTCCAATAGTCAGAATTGATAAAATTATTATTTTAGAGATGGAAGGCATGGATGGAGAGGAGGGTGAACTCAGAACAGGGTAGAAGGCAAGAAGATGGATGAAATGAAGAAAGATGTTTCATTCATTCGTTCAGTATTAAGCCCTATTGTGTTAGGTGAAGAGGAGATGTGCTGAATGTACCAATTATATAGACTAAGCTTCAAAAGTTTGCAATTCATTTGGAGAGCACATTCACGAACAGCAAGAAACAGAAAACAAATCCCTTGGTTCACATTTCACATCTGTGTCAGTTTGCAAATTAATAAAATGTTTTCTGTGTAACAGCCTTGTGAGTAGTTGTATAACTGTAACATTGGTAGATATGGTTATTGCTATGAAGGGTGTCTCTTTTTACCTAATTATTTTTTTCCTAGAGATTTAATCAGCCACACCTTATTACAACAATTAACGCATTATGGTTTTATTTTTTAGCCTAGAGCCAAAATAATGGCCCTTCTGGTCTATGTGTTTTCTTCCTCTGCTGCATTACTGAGTTTATATTAGACAAAAAAAATTAGGAGCACAATCACAATCATCACAATTTCTTAGAGCCTCCAGTTAGGAAAAGACCTAATGTTCCAGCAAAGCTTTGGCTCTCTGCCTTAATTTAAATTTATATTTATCTCTAGCTAGCCCCTGGCCTTTTTATGGTTGAGCAAAAATTCATGTTACTGGAAATGTTTGGATAAAGAAAGGGGGATAATGTGTCAAATTATCTGTTAATAGACAGGTACAGGTTGGGGGGAGTATTTGAAGAAAGAGAAGATCATTTCTTTAAATTTCCTTCAGTTGGAGAGATGGGCAGAGCTGGAGGTTTCAGGCTAAGCCTTTAGCTTCAAGATGTCTATGGAATCAATGGTCCCCCCTCAGTCTCTCCCATATCTGCCATAGCTCAGTTATACTTGTCATTTCTCCTTTCTCCTATGCCCCTGTGTTGTTAATTCTTTCCTCTTCAACTCTTCTGGTGTTCACTCATTCCTCTCAATCTGTTTCTTGAGCTCCAACTTTTTATTTCTCTTCAACTCTCTCCTCCATATCCCCTCTCAGGGCCTTATCCATATCCCTATCCTGGCTTGCCACCAGGTTTTGTCCAGGTTCTGAGTCACCTGCTACCTTATACAAAATCCATAAAGCATGACTATGCCTACATTAATATAATGCCATTGATTGCTGGATTCATTCAACAGAGGCATTCTCTTCTGTTAGAAGTCTCTAGCCCTGATACGTCTATAAGGTAAGAATAAATAAGTAGGGAGAGGTTATTGATAGGTTCAATTACACCCCTCCTGCCCCACCCCTTGCATAACTTTCATTGAATTCATTTTACTATGTGGAAGCTGAGGGTCATTTTAAGGGGTTGCTTGTCCAATATCATGATGTTAGTAAGTCCCAGGGCTGGGTTCTAACCCTAGGTCTTCTGATCCTAAGTAGAAGACCCTTTCCACTACAACACATCCATAGTGGAAGAACAATAGAAATTGCCACATTGTATATTTTCCACTAATTCCTTTTGCCTGGTGGAAATTCCTTCAATAACAAGAATGATGTATGTGCTATTTGGTCATTAACATTCTGATGTTATTTCCACAGATTTTATCAGACCAATTTTAATACCAATTGTAAAGGACCTGTCCCGTTATGCTTGTTTTAAAATATTGTTATGTTTTGTTGGATTCAATGCATTAAAAAATGTTTAACATCACGCAAAAGAGAAATCTCCCTGAAGAAACATGCTGAGGTACCAAATAAAGCTGTCAGTGAAGTTTATTGGTAGGAACATTAGGCTATCTGTCAGAAAACCTGGATTCTAAGCTCCAGTCTTCCACTGAGTAACATGTTGTTTGACTTCAGGCAAGTCACTTAACATTGTTAGGCCTCAGTTTCTCCACCTGTAAAATGAGGTGGTTGCCTAGGTGACCTCTAAGATCCCTTCTATTTCTAATGATCTCATTGGGATCCCATTAACTTCCTTTACCTTTTGGAGTACAGATTTATAGGGAAGAAAAGAAAGAAAGAAACATTTATATAGAAACTATGTGACAGCAATGTGCTAAGTACTTTTTAAAACAAATATTATCTCATTTGGTCCTCACAAAAACCCTGTGAGGTAGATACTATTATTAACCCAAATTTTCAGTGGAGGGAACTGAGGCAAACAGAAGCTAAATGATTTGCCCAGAATCACAAAGCTAGAAAGTATCTGAGGCCAGATTTTAACACAGACCTTCCTGACTTCAAATCCAGCACTCTATCTATTGTGTTATGTATGAGTTTTGAATGGGAACTGATGCTGAATCACAGAGCAAATGCTAGAGAAAGATGCAGCAAAGACGAGGGGATTTTACACTTTTATTCAAGAGATATTAGCTGGGTTTTCTCCAGTTGATCAAATGCTAGCTGCCATCTTTTGAGTGATTAGAAAAGCCTCCTAACAGAGCTGACTATAGAAGACTTTTTCTTAAAAGGTAGTGAGCTTCCCATAACTGGAGGTGGTAAAGAGGAGGTTGAATGGCCTCTTGTTGGGGATATTATATACATTATTGATTGGAGTAGGTGGCTTTTGAGATCCCTTCCAACCCTGAGATTTTATAGTTCAATGATTCTAACATCTTTCTGTCCATAGGTATAGCTTAGTTGGGAATAAAGTAAGGAGTCAGCTAAGGGGGAAAAATCCTGCTTCATCAGAGCCTGTTCAGTGAAAGCAGCAGACATTTCCAAAGATAAGGTAAATACACCAGCTTGACTTTTGGAAGTTTTCCTTACCTAATGGCTAGTGTCACAGCAAACACTGTTGTTAAGCAGCTGAACCAAGGACACAGTGACTGGGCAGAGTAAATGCTCTTTGATGACTGCTGACCAGAAGGGATGACCCAGGATAAGCTGTACTATTTAACTCTGAGTGAACATTAGAAATTTATTCAGACCAAATGGAATTGAATGAGTTGAGATTCACCTACTTCTTTATTTGTTACATACTTTTATGCAACTCTGATCTACCCTTCCATCCGTGAAGATAACAACCCATTCCTACCTATGATTCCTGTGTGACCCTTGCTCTTCATAAATCCTGTACTAGGATGTATCCCAATGCCCTGGAGGCCTTCCTTTAGACCTACGGAGATTGTCTGCATATAGGAGCAAAGAGAATGGATCACAGGGTCATAGAGCTAGAGCTAGAAGTGACCTCAGTAGTCCTTCTACACAAACCCTTTAGTTTATAGATGAATTAAAGTGAGTATAAAGGAGGATAAATTATTTGCCCAAGATCACATGGATAGTGAGAGTTCTAGGGAAACATATGGGCCACCCACTGACCATCCCTCACTTCCACTATATGACTGAACCAACCTATTAATTACAGAATCATGTTTATATAAAGACCAGTTTTCTAGAAATTATCTTGAGAACTATTAAAAGCAACCTTTAAAAATCTGAATATATATGTGTATATACATATACATATATATGATTTTTGAAGGGGAGAAGGCAGGGCAATTGGGGTTAAGTGACTTGCCCAAGGTCACATGGCTAATGTTAAGTGTCTGAGGCTGGATTTGAACTCAAGTCCTCCTGACTCTAGGGCTGGTGCTCTGTTCACTGCACCACCTAGTCCCTCCCACTAAAAAACTGAATATATTAATAACATAAAATATTATAGTATAAGGGAAGCTGGACTTAGAAGCCATGTGATCAATGATCAGTTTCACCCTTAGTTATTTGTATGACCTTGGACAAGTCATTTAAACTCACTGAATTTCAGTTTCCTCATCTATAATATAAGGTAACTGTGTAACTATACTCTCAAGACTGTAGAGTATCAGGTAAGATATTACTCATAAACTATTTGGGGACAGTAATGCACTATATAAGTGTAAGGCATTATTAGTAAACACAGTGAAAGACATCGATATCAAATATTAAACTGGCTTTTCAGTCAGGAAGAATTAATTCAGGTCCTGCTTCTAGGCTCTTGTTTATCCTTCAAAAGAGCTTCAGTAAAATCACTAGTGACATCTCAACTTTTGAGTGAATTGGATTTAAGTGAGGCAGAGCTTCTCAAAGTCATCAACCTCACTTTCTCTTCCTGAGTTATCAATGACTAGTGATGGCACAAGAAATAGTGAATGATCTTGGCATCTTGGATACTTGACCAAGCTCTAAGCACTTGTTTCAGCTGCCTTGATGGCCAATAGAAAAAATTGCTTTCATCTATCCATTTCATAGTGAAAAAACTTCACATGCTTAGAGTAGACATTCTGCTAATTCACCTACAGGTTTGAGAATTTTCATTTGCCATTGGCTGTATAACCCTTGAAAAGTCACAACTTCTCAGTACCTCCCAGGAAACTCTTTAAGATAGCATGTACATATACACAATAGATAGAAAATAAATACAAAGTGGATTTTGAGCTGAGGGCATTACCCAGTGGCAGGGAGGAGAATAAGGAACGATTTCAATGTAAAGGTAGTATTTGAGCTGAACCCTGAATGAATTAAGGGATTTTATTAGTTGGAGGGGAGAAGGGAATACAGGCCAGAAATGGGTAAGAACCAAGACAAAGTAACAGACACAGGTGATGGAATATTTTTTGTGAAGAATAGCTGATGTCCTTTGACAGAATGTAAGTTTCTTGAGGTCAAGTGCTAATTTGTCTTTGATTTCCAAAAACCTAGCACAGTGCCTGACACAATAATAGAATCTTAAATGTTTGTTGACTGATTTATTAATAATAATGGACATTAAACCTGACCAATTATTTGCTACCTTTATCTTATTGGCTTGTAATGGCAAGCAAACAAGTACTTAATGCCTTGTTTCAGTTGAGCCTTGCCCATGATTATATCAAGTCTTTGTTAAGAAACAGAACTTGTGAAACCCACAGTGGGAGGAACTTGCTGATGCAACAAGAAGGGGTGGAACAGGGAGGAACTAATGACCAGATAAAAAGCTGAGCAAAAGCTGGGAGAGAGCAGAGGAGAAGGGGAATGGTTGTGGAGGCCAGGCACTCTATTTGTTTGTTCTATTGTGTTTATGATACTTTGTACAGAAGCCCTGGGAACTTACTGGAAGTCCTGAAAGAGGATTTTCTTGTTGTCTGTTTACAGAAGTACCGGAGGAGGGTTTCAGAGGTCCTGGGACTATACTGATTATTTGTGTTGAGTTCTCCAACCTCATTTGTGGGTCTATGTTGATTTCATAGGCAGATAGTGAATTGATGATTGGTTCTGGCAATGTGTATGGATGTTGTTTTCTCTCTGTTAAGCTTTGTCTTCCCAGAGAAAGAAACTGTGAAGGACTTGAGGTGGACTGGACACTGTGAGCTTAAATATGGAACTGGATGAGGAGATGGATCAGGAGCTGACAGCTACCTACCTGTGAATCCAGGTGACAGTTGGGTAGATTCAGGCAGGAGCTGGGGCCATGGAAGAGGATCCATGGAATTTGGGAGCCACCCTCAAGTCAAGATGAAAAGATTTCTCCTTGGGTACTTAATGCTGACTGAGAAGATCAGGATTTACTATGGCCTAGGGGTGGGAGAACTTTGTAATCTGTACCTTGTACCTCTTACAGATGATTGAATTAAGGAAGATTGGAAACTATCTCCAACCAGAAGAAAGAAGACTTTTTCACTGAGAGATTAAGACAATGTGACCTAGGGTGGAGAACTTTGACCTTTGTACTTTGTGTCTCTTAAGGAGGTTTGCTCCTTAAGGATGATTGAGTTAAGGATTTACTGAATGATATCTTTTGTTTAAAACTATGTGGCCACTTTGGTGAAAACTATGTGGCCACTTTAGTGATAAGTTGTTATGTTATAACATTGTGAATACTGTACTTTGGTTTCTGTGACTATTTTGCTTTAGTTTACTGCTGAATAAATAAAGAGTTCACTATACTATGTGATTAGAACCTTAGAGCTATTCATAGCAGCAGTCCTCTGGAGAGCTGTTCATGCTTGGCTTTCTTTACATGGCTCTCTTGGTAAAATAAAAAAGCACATTTTTAGTAGTCAGAGTACTTGGGTTGAAGCCTGACACCACCTCTAACTAACTGTGTGACTTGGACAGTTAATTTCCTCTCTTTGGGTTTCAGTATTTCTCACTTAAAATCTGGTTGAATTTGCCTTCTAAGCAATCCCAACTGAAGTCTTAAATTCTGCAAAAATTGTGTCTTGATTTCTCATAGAGTCATTAGCTTCCATTTGCTCCATTCTAATTTTTAAGGAATTATTCTCTTCAGTGAGCTTTTGGATCTCCCTTTCCATTTGGCCAATTCTATATTTTAGTCATTCTTTTCTTCTTGACTTTTTGGACCTCTTTTGACATTTGGGTTAGTCTATTTTTAAGGTATTATTTTATTCAGTGTTTTTTTGGGTCTCCTTTAGCAAGCTATTGACTTTTTAAAAAATTTTCTTGCATCACTCTAATTTCTCTTCCCAATTTTTCCTCTACTTCACTTACTTGATTTTCAAAATTCTTCTTGAACTCCCCCATGGCCTGAGACCAATTCACATTTTCCTTGGAGAATTTTGATGTAGAAGATTTGACTTTGTTGTCTTATTCTGGTTGTATGTTTTGATCTTGTCTCCAAAGTTAGATTCTATAATCTGATTTTTTTCCTACTGTTTGCTCATTTTTCCCATACAGTTACTTGACTTTTGAACTCCTTGTTAAGGTAGGACTCAGCTTTCAGTATGGAGGGTATACTCTCCCAAGCTTTAGGGGTTTTATGTAGCTGTTTTCACAGATACTTTTAAGGCCCTGTAAATTTTTAGTTCTTCCAAGGTGCTATGATCAAAGGAGAGTTGTTTACTCCTTTCCTGGCCTGTATTCTGGTCTGTGAGAGACCACAAGCACTATTTTCTACCTTGGGGGCTGTGAGGAGGATTCCCTCTCCACTGCACTCACAAGTTCCACCACCCAGGACTGCAACCCAGATCCAAACAAGAGAATCCTGTCTCAGCACCAGCAAAGAGATACCTGCAATCCCCATGAGCTTAGCCACTCAATCGCCCCTCCATTTGTAGGCCAAGGGCACCGTGAACAGCCAGTTTCTGCTGCTGTCACTGCCTCTGCCAACCCTGGGACTGGGACCACACTCCTCTTTCGTCCAGGTTCTGACAGACCTCCTAAGTTGTCTTTGGTGCTTGTGGGTTGAGAAGTCTGGAAAGTGCCACAGCTGCCAATGGTCCAGTCCTGCTCCAGATTTGCTGGGGGACCCAGTCTGTTCTGGCACAGCCAGTGTTGGTCTGTGTTCCTTTCCCAGTCCAATGAAATAGACCTTTCCTGTCGACTTTCCATGTTGTCTTGGGCTGGAAATTTCTTTCAGTCTGTCATTTTGTGGGTTCTGCTGCTCTCGAATTTGTTTAGAGTCATTTTTACAGGTATTTGGAGGGGTTTGGGGAAGATCTCAAGCAAGTCCCTGCTTTTACTCCACCATCTTGGCTCCACCCCAAATTCTGTAAGAATAACATAATATTACTTCCATGTACCTTATTGTACTGTCCTTGTCACAGAGGCAGAGCAGTCTGCTAGGAAGTGGTACCCTTCACTTTTTAGATGGGGAACAAAAGTTCAGGATATAAGAATTCTTTATCCTTCAATCAGGGAAGAAGAGTCATTATCTCAAAGACTGAGTTATTTCCATGCAGAATGCTATCAAAGTTAGCTGAGAAATGTTGGTAACCTTCTTGCACTGCTAGATGTGGGCTTTATAATTACTTATGAATTTGCTTTTTTCTTTGTCTCTTTTTAAAGCCTTAGCATTCCTTTAATGTTCATCTCGTGTGCAAATTAGAGAAGCAAGAGTTAAGAAGTAAGACTTTGGTGCCTGGCCACAGCTGTTCAGAGCAATTCAGCATGTCAAGCTGGGGTCAAATGGATAGGGAATGTCATTACTAAATGGTAACATTTCTGAGGGCTTTAAAGAAATTCAAGTCCTTTTTAATCTGCATTTATTTTATCTTTTTTTCCCCCAGGGTGATAGGTTGCACTTCCAGTTCTTGTCAGGCATTTGTACATTAAAATGATTTTAAATACGACTGTGCTAGAAATCAACTTTCAAAATAGTTGTTGATAGAGCCTCCTGGAATGTATATCCTGTGTTTCTTGGGACACAGATTTGTTTTTCCCATTGTTTCTTATATGTTCTTTTAATGGGTTAGATTTGTTTGCTTGTAATGTTGGCTTATGCCTTCATACCCCTCTATGGGACAATAACTCGGCCTCTCTACATAAAGAGGTGTTTCTAGATTCCATGAACACATGGGATTATAGCTATCAACTCAATCCTCTCATGAAAAATGCTGTAATGCATGGGGAGTTAGTCCTCAATTCTACTAAGTGTGTACGACATGGAAGCCTGTGAAAAAAGAGTTACATTTGTGTCCTGTTTTGTGCAAGGTAAATACACATTTGGAGAAGATAAAGTACATTTCTCTATTAAGGAAATTGTAATTGTATGAACAAATTGTAATTGTATGAACAAATTGTATAACAGTAAGTCTAGTTCAGTGACACTGCTGAATGTAGGGTAAAGAGATTAGGAAGGAGAGCACCTGGATTTTAGTCTGACATCTGTGGCTTGCTAACAATGCAGCCCTTAAATATGCTATTTAACTTCACCAAGTCTCAGTTTTCTCATCTATCAATTGGAGTTGGTCTTGATAGCCTATGAGAAGTTTTCTAGATTTATAGACTTGTGACAAGATGATTTCTTATGATCCTTTTTCAGCATAAAATTTCTGATTCCAGTTTATCTATGGTTAATATAAAACCATTATCCTCTGCCACAAGAGTATTCTGCATAATAATGATAATAAAGATAACATTTACATAGTGCCTACTATGGGCCAGGCACTGTGCTCTCCTTTTTAAAAAATATCTCATTTGATCCAACAACCCCATGAGGTAGTGCTATTATTATCCCATTTTACAATTGAGTAAACTGAGGCACAGTGACTTGCCCAATGCCACATAGCTAGTAAATGTCTCAGGTAAGATTTGCATAGTTCTTCTTTACTTCAGGCAGCTAGGTGGCACAATGGACAGAGTGCCAGACCTGGATTCAGGAAGACTCATCTTCCTTAGTTGAAATCTGGCCTCAGGCACTCACTAGTTGTGTGACTCTGAGGGTCACATAACCCTGTTAGCCTCAGTTTCCTAATCTGTAAGATGAGCTGGAAAAGGAAAAGGCAAACCACTCCAGCATCTTTCCTAAGAAAACCACAGATGGGATCAAAAAGAATTAGATAGAATTGAATAACAACTTCTTTTTTGTGAGGATAGAAGGTAAGGCAATTGGTGTTAAGTGACTTGCCCAAGGTCACAGAGCTAGTTAAGTGTCAAGTGTCTGAGGCCGGATTTGAACTCAGGTCCTCCTGACTCCAGGGATGATGCTCTATTCACTACAGGGGTGATGCTCTGTTCACTGGATCACCTAGTTTCCCCTGAACAACAACTTCTTGACTTCAGGCTCAGTATTCTATCATTGTGACACCTAGCTGCATATAGAAGTCATTTAACAAATGCAAAATATATAATTATATAAATAAAGAGACTTCCCACCCCCTTTATATAGCAAGAAATTCACATGTTTATGGTATACCATATAGCTGAGGGAGATGGATTGTATTTCAAAGTTATTTATTAGAGTATCAAACTGATTGTATTTACACTAGTCTTTGTTACAAACTTCCCAATCTGTAGTAACATTATTTATGATAACTTTGACTTATAAAATGTAATATGTTAGATTGAAGAGGTTAAATAAAAAGGAAAAGGAAGTGTGCAGTTTAGAAAAATTGATCTTCCTAGAAAATCCATTAAGATTTAAGTGAATGTATCACTTATTTTGTAATGAAAATTAACACACATGTAATTGCATCCAATGTAAATCAATAAGCATTTAAAAGCACCTACTATGTACAAGGTACTATGCTAAGCACTAGGGACAAAAAGGCAAAATAAGAAATAGACCTTGACTTTAAGGGACTATCCTGTATGTCTGGTAAACTAAAGAAAGTATATGTGATTATTTGGTGGTGGTGGGGGGGGAGAACATTAATCTCCAAGGGATCTCCTTAAGAGGCTGGTCCATGAGCTGAACCTTCAAGGAGGTCAAGGGTAAGATATTCAGTTGAGGAGGGAGTGCTTTCTATACATGAAAGAGAATTTGTATAGAAGCCTTTGCTATAATGATAAGGTTGGGGAACAGCAAGGAAGCCAAGTTGGCTAGACTGCAGAATATGTAAAGGGAAGTAACATGCAACAATCTGGGAAATTAAGGTGGAAACTCAAACTGTGAAGTGCTTTAAATGATAAAACAAAGAGGTTGTGTTTTACCTTATTGGTAGTAAGGAGACACTGAAGATTCTTGAGAAGGTAAGAAATGTGAACAGATGTGTGTCTTGGAAAAAATATTTTGATAGCTATGTAGAAGTGAAGAGACTGGGAACCAGTAATTAAATTAAAAGGCTATTTCAGTAGTCTGATGAGAGATATCAAGGGTCTATAGCACCTTAGTGGCCATATGTTTGGAGAGAAGGGAATAGATAGGAGAGATTATGGAGGTCATATATACAATATTTCAAATTTATTGGGTATCTTAAGTGATGAAATGGATGACTTCAAATTTGGGAAACCGTCAAACTGGATGACAGAAAGGATGAAAGTATCCACAAGAGGAAAAGTTTAAGAATTTTTTTGAGGGAGGAGGATGAATTCTGTTTTGAAGTTTTTGAGTTTGATATGCTCATTGGACAACCGGAATTTTTCAACAGGTAGTTGTTGATGTGGGACTACAATGAAGGAGAGAAATTAGATCTGGTCATTTGGATCTTAGAGTCATCTACCTAGAGATAGTAATTGAATTAGATCTTCAAGAAAGGATATAGAAACTACTGCCCAAGTCAATGCTTTGGGTGATATCCGTAATTAAGGAGCAAAACTTGGTTGATGATTTAGAAATGGAGTCTGAGAAGAAGTCAGAGAGGAGAAAACCAGAAGGGAGTAGTGTCACAAAACCAAAGGAAAAGAGTGTTTAGGAGCAGATGGTAAAAATTGTCAAATGTTACAGAAAGGTAAGGAAGGATGAGGCCCAAGAACAATAAAAGATCATTGGTAACTTTGTAAAGAGAATTTTCAATAGAGTTGTGAGGTGAGAAGCTTCACAACCTATTTTTTAATGAAAGCTAATATACATATGGAATTTTAGCCTCCTAAGTTGATCATGAAACCATGAAAGACATGATCTAAAGAGAGTTAGATTTCATTTGAGAAGGGCATGGATTTGGGTTCAAATCCTGGTTCTGCCACTTCAGCAAGTCACTTAATATTTCGTGGCCTAAGTCACCTCATTTATAAAATGCAGTTAGATTAAAAGACTTCTAAGTTCTATTGCTGATCAAAATATAAAATCTTTTCTATATGAAGAGTAGACAGAGAATTGAGATGGGTAAAGGTAAATAATGAAGGCAAGTTAAATAATGAAGTAAAAAGCAGCTTTATTAATTTAAAAGGTAAAAGTTGTCATAGGTAATGGTTGTAATAGAGAACTAATTACACTAGAGTAACTCAATGTTCATAGATGAAATAATATAGTTTTTTACAAAGCTAGGAAGAGATTGAAGTCACATTGATCCTGATTTTCATAATCAGTCCATATATATTATTTGTACATAATTTTATTTGTTAGTGCTACCAATAAAATGTATTTGATCTGAGTATCAAGTTTAGATACCAGTGATAAATATTTCTGATTTGCTTTCAGTTTGATGGGATTTTTTGTTTCGTCTAGAAAGGAAAGCAATACAGAGACTTATGATGATCTGTGTTAACTGTTATTTCTTAATTTGAAATTGCTGGGAAAATAACTGTAGGAGGGAGCTGTCCACAGCTGAAGCTGGTGAAGGTAAATGGCAGAGAGAATTAACCTAAACTATCAGGGTCCTGAAAAATGGCAGGTACCAAATGAGTGAAATCTGGAAATATACTTTTATTGTTACCAGTTCAAACCCATTTGTATTTCTGGAAACATTTACCTATTTATCATTTTGGAGTTGTCTTCTCTTACATTACCAACCTGTATCTCCAGACCTTATATGCTTCTTGCCTCTTGCCTCCTATCTATTACCTGTTTGCCACTTGATGATAACCAAACCTTTGGCTTTGTATGATCCTGATTGTTTTAGGGCCCTTACTTCCAGAAGCTAGTTGACTGTTGCAGGTAATAGAATGCTCCATGGAGGACTTTCAGCTTCAGTGTCTTGTTAGTCTTGATCTTCTTCAAGGAAACAGTATAATCATGTTGTTGAGAAACAAGTGAGTGTAATAAACACCAGCCTGGGAGTAAGGAGACTTTAATTTTAGTCCTGATGATGTTGCTATTTGTGTAATGTTGAGTAAATTACTCAACTTCCCTGAACTTCATTCTTTCTCATTTGTGAAAAAGTCATAGTAGATTATCTCAAAAACACTATTCAACTAAATTTTCCTTGATCCTAACTTATCTAATGGTTATGAGTAAGGAAAAGATAATACTAGCTAAAGATGGGCTCAGAAAATTACATGTCCTTTTTGAGGAATGGGTGTTGTGGAATTGAAGATGAAAATACCTGGGATAAAATGAAGTAGAAAGGGTTTATGTTACAGGTATGGCTAAGTATAGATTGGGTTCAGTCTTGGAAGTGGTACCAACATAATATCTCTGACTCATTTTGTCTCTTTCCAGAATTTCTCTTGGGAATCACAAACAATAGCTTTTTTGTAGATTTCTCCAATGTAGATAAAAGAACCTACCACATCCTGTACAAGTATTTAAACAAATAGAGCCTATCAGGTGTAAGACAGTCTTAATTTCATAATGCAGATATGGAAGAAATAAAAAGGACTCATAAATACTGGTACATCAAAGATTGACACAACCCTTCTTCCTCTCTAGTGACTCCCTAGGGACTTATATAGTACCTCAAACTTATAGTGCTGTCTTGGTGTTTTTGACTCCCCTCAGAAGGTAAATTAACTTGAAGCTACTAGAGATTCATTTCATTCAACATCCCAGTGAATCTCTTTTTAGGTTCATTCTACAGCTATTGTCTCTATGACTGGGTTCAGAAACTCCCAGTTTATAAACTTCTGCTTCTTTGGGCATGTGGATGAGAGTATATGCATCTTCAATGTATCTCTCCTCCAAACATGACACTAAAGGCCCTGCCAGAATTTTGGTGAGGAAGGAAGTTAGGCAATGCAAATAAATAAACTTTTTCAGTTCCTTCAATTACTGGGCCCAGTTCCACTAAGATTTTTGGTTTCTTGTAAATAATTATTTCTCCATCTGAATAGATAGAGAACTTAGTAAGTATTTGCTATATGTCAGGCATTGTGACAAAGGTTGGTAATACAAAAACAAGCAAGAACGATAATTCCTACCTTCTAAGGACTTATGTTCTAATTGGGGAAACAACACAAAAGGAGAGCTAGAAAGCTGAGTGGGAGATATAGGACACCCACATAGGGGCAATGTGGAAAGCATGGAGAAAGATGAGACGTCTATAAAGAATCCAGGAATGAGTGAAGTAATTCATAACTGGAGTCTTTCCTAAAATGTGGTCTTAGGGAGGGAGTCACCAATCAGGAGAGAAGAGTCTTAGGTCAGATGGTTTTCCAGGGTGCCAGGGCAGCAAGTATGGAATTTATTTAGTGAGTCCAGATATCAGTGTTCTCTGAAAAAGACCAGGAACCAAGAGGTGGTTCTAAACCACAAAAGTCTAAACCAACCATCCTGATTCAATCTGATTCATAACAGTCCAAGTAAATTGGTCCATCTCCAACCTCCAAGCCTATAGAAAAATACATCTTTCTGTAATCTCATCAAACTGACAAGAGAACTTCTATGATTAACTCTTTGTAACAGTTAAACTCCTTAAAATATGTGTACATTCAGTACTGAAAGATCCAATATATTGGCTACTTGGTCTTAGTTTGAATCTTCAAAACCAGAATCCTCAAGTGATTCTATTGACTTGCATATTTTTATTATTATGCTTTTCTATAAAATTGCTGGTAAGTTTACAGATATACAGAACACACACACACACACACATATATATATATAATTAATTAAAAGTGATTGTCTTTCTGTAATGTCTATAGTCATAGCTTCATCTGTGTTATACATTCTGTTTTTTCCTCTTTAAATAGTTTTTAAAAAAACATTTCTTGCATAATTTTATTTAATGATGTCATGTTTGGGTACTCAAACTTTGTTCTTCTTTGTCACCAAATTTGACTCCTCAGTGATCATTTCTTGTTTACTTCTCCCTGATGGTCATAACCATGCCTCCTCTGTTCTGTAGAGCTATCAGTTTCCCCTCTTTTCAAAAGAATAGACTTCGTTTTCTTCCCTCTATTCCTAGGGTGTTTTTTATCTGTACTGATGATACCCTTTGAGAGGGGCACCCTCAATCTCTCCCTCAGTAAAAATAGCTCACATTTATATGCAATTATTGACAGCTGACAAAGAATTTACCAAATGATGCCCCTACTGGATAGGTAGATTAGTGTAATGGAAAGAGTACTGAACTTGGAGCCATAAGGACCTGGTTTCAAATTCTGCTTCATTTATTAACTAAATGGTCATGGCCAAATCACAACCTCTCTCAACCCCATTTTTGCAAAGTGAGGGTAGTAAGACATGCAATACCAACCCTGGACACTTGTTTGGAAAGCATTTTGTAAAATTTACAGTAGTATACAAATGCAAATTATTATTTATTTAGCCCAGACCTCTGCTTTCATTGTTAGAGAGACTTCCTTCTACCAGTGCAGTTATAACCCAAATTAACAAAAGCTTTTGGGAGTCCTTCATAATTTTAAAGAGTATAAAGGGGTTATAAGACCAAAAAAGTTTAAGAACCTACTCTGCAGCTTTTATTGTTAAAGAATTTCCTGGGAATATTTAAAGATGAAATGCCTTACCCTTGGGTCACTTGGTAAGTATGTATCAGGGGTAGGTCTTGAACTTAGTTCTCTATCTGCTAAGGCACTCTGCATCTCAAACGTGAAAAACAGAAACAGAGTTTTTATGAAGCAGGGAATACAAACAAAAAAATATGCTTTTAAAGACCTCTCACTAATAGAAGAAGAAAATACTTATAGGAAGGTTTAGCTAGAGATGGGGCTAGTAAACACAACCTATGATATAAGTTTAATCTAAATTTTGAACACTTTCTTGGTCTAGATTATCAACAAAACAAAGAATCAAGAGCTTATATGTAACAGTTTCTGTTTTCCAAGGTGTAAATACTCACACAGAAAATTTAACAGTTGATTCTGTGGAGCTTTTTACTTAGCTTCAGTACACCCCTGGGGCTAGAGGACAGATGAAGTACTGCGGGGTCCTGCAGGTGCAGAAAGTAGGTGAGTGGCAAAGTGCAGATGTCACTTATTATCATTAGATAATGCAATCATCATCCTCATTTTGAAGATGATGAAACAAAAGCTCAGAGATATTAAAATGATTTTTACCCCAAGTCCCACAACTGACAGGTAGGAGAGCCATGTCCCAAACCTTTTTTCTAACTTTTTCAAACCAGTGCTTGGTCCACTGCACTACACAGCTCCCATGAGATTTCATTTGCAGAATTTAATATAAAGAGATTTCATACTGCCCTGACTAGATATCTATGGCATGACAGGCTGATTCCACAGTCTAAGTTACTGCCTTTTCAGGTGGTTGAAATAATTGAGAACAACCTGCATGCTTTAGACCTTGAGGGCAATGGAGGTAAAGACAAAAATAAATGTTGAATATGAAAAAAAGACTCCATTTTAAACATTTATTTATTTTTTCCAAATGAAAGTCTTGTTCTGCATGTACTGCTTGGCTAGTCGGCAGTGGGCTGCCTTGGGTTTCCTGGGCACCTGCTGCTACACAGTCTGTCTTCCTGGCAGCTAGAAATGCTTTTGAATTCCATGTGTTTTTTCCTTTTGCTTGCAGCTATTCTTGGTTGAGGAATATCCATGTGAATGGATCGAGTTCTCTGTGCAGAGCCATATGGGGTCAATACAGCATCACTGTCACTGAGAAGGGGCTTCCTGCAGAAGAGCTGTCATTGGTAGTGTTTTTCAGGTGGATTAGCTCAGTTTATCGGGGCTTTGGCATCTAGAGCCTCAGGAGCATGGTGACTGCAACAGACATCTTGCAATCCAAATGAATGAGAATGAATGTACTAATGTATATGGATATTTTATTAGACCGACAGCTTGGCTATGGAAATAGGAAAATATCACCTGCAGATATGGGAATATAATTGATATACCTAAAGGGAAGCCAGGACATAACCAGCATGAAGACACATGGAACTCCCAGCCCCCCAGGGACATGCACTAGATTCCAGCAATGCTTCTAGATTTTTGGGGACCCCTACCCCTTCTTCCTAGATTATAGATCATTCTTGTGACTTCCTGAGCCATCTGAGGAATGCATGTTTTAAACTGGTTCTGCGTTAGTTATTCTGAGTCAATTTAGTTAAATTCAGTAAACATTTGTTAAATACCTACTAGGTGCCAGGCCTTGTGCTAAGCACTGGAGATACAAAAAGGGTCAGGAACTGTCTTTTGTCCCAAACCTTTTTAATTTCAGGTGGGATTTTATTCAGAATTTAAAGGAAGACAGGGAGATCAGTAATCAGAGTGGAGGAGGGAGAGCTTTCCAGGACTGAGAGAGAGCTAGAGACAATGCCTAGAGTTAAGAAATGGAGTGTCTTGTTTCTAGAACAGCCAGGAGCTCAGTGACATCTAAGCTCTTTCTGGGAGTAATGTGTAAGAAGACTGGAAAGGTAGGAGAGGGCTAAGTTATTAAGGTCTTTGAATGCCAAACAGACCATTTTGTATTTGTTTCTGGAGGGAATAGAAAACCACTAAAGTTTATTGAAGTAGATGAGTGACATGATCAGATTTGCCTTTTAGGAAAATTATGTTAGTGACTGAATGGAGAATGGATTTAGTGGTGCAGACCCACCAGCAGGCTATTACAGTAATCGAAGTGTGAGGAGATGAGGACCTAAATTATAGTATCTGGGAGATTGCTGAAGAGATGAAATTGGCAGGTCTTGGAAACAATTTGGATATGGCAGAGTTAACACAGAGGTGGGATTGTGGGACCTGTGGGCTGAGAATTACCTCAGAGGCCTTCTGGGTCATCAGGGTAGTTCTGTTTTCAACAACTCCATTCTCTTCTCAGGTTGAAATCTGTTCAGAATTCTTGGTAGAGGTCTGACCACAGTGGGACTTTCCTCATGCTAGACCACTAGTAGGTATTCAGAATCAATCTGTTAGCTTTGAAGTTGAATTGGTTCATTTGGAGTGGGCAGAGGACAATTTCAGGCCTTTGTGACTTTTCTCAGTCTTCCCCAAGACAGATTTTTATAAATTCTATAGACTCTGAATCTACTTTAAGTTCTGGGAAAGTGCCCTAGGAGGTGGTTATATAGTCTGTCTGCATCAATTAGGCTACAGGTCACTATAAAGAGTCTACCATATTTTCCTGTGCCTTGGCTACATATAGATATAGGAGCCTCTTGAAAAGTTGAAAAAAGGGCATGTCATCAAAAATTTTCATGGGAAAGGGAAACAGTTTGGTACTACAAACAAGAGGGCTAGGAAGTTTAGCTGTGGGAAGAGAAATACAGCAGTTGCTGCCAAATAAACATTGGTCTCTTTTTGTTAAAACTAGGATTTTATTGGTATCTCTTGTATTTATACAACTTAGATTTCTCCTTGTGTATAGAGAAAAAATTTTAAAAAGAACTAAAAGAGAAAGAAAAATTGGTAAAATAAATCAATCTATTAAAAAAAGAAATCTGACTTAACATAAAATGTTCCAGAAGTTTGGATGTCTTACCTCTGCAAATGTGAGAGGAGGTGTCTTCTTATATCATTTCATGGGTTCTAAGCTTGTTATTTACAATTTTATTATCTTCTTTTCTATTCTGAGTCTGCCTATAAACATCGTACAAAAACCAGGAGAACCCATGCTTTTGAGATAGTATTTCTAAACTGATCCAAATATAGAGCCTCCCTGGGAGAAGAGAGAAGAAGAGAACCAGGAGAAGTTTCTTTTACTGGAACTTACCTAGGAAGTTTTCCTTATATATTTGTATCTCTGAATCCCTTTGTTATGTGTGTTCTTAGGAAATTCTTATCCCTTGGTCTTTGCTGACCAATTGGTGAGCTACCTAAGGTCTTAGGCATGAGCATGTCAAAAGACTGGGAAGTGATGATTCAGTCATGAGGTCAGTGACATCTGAGTCCTTGATAAAACCTTGTCATGTAAAATCCCAAGGAGAAGCAAAGTGGAATCCTTACTGGCAGCAGAAATGGTCAGGCTTCAAGAAGCTGATATAATCCATTGTCCAGATACACAGAGATTAGCTGCAGGGAATCATTATTCACAGGGTCCATAATTAAGCTGCATAGAGTTTAGAAACTGCAGGAATATGCTGCAGATTTAGAAACTGAAATATGAGGAAGTCAGAAATACCACTACTCTCTCTCAAATTACCAATCATCTCATAATTGCCAACTGTAGTGCCCTTTTCTCAGTTCTTAGCTTTCTTGACCTTTCTGCAGTCTTTGACAATTCAAATCCCTCTCTTCTCCTTGATTCTTTCTTCTCTCTAGGTTCTTGTGACACTGCTCTCTCTTAAATTCTCCTTGTTTGATCCCTCCTTCTCAGTTTCCTGTGCCAGATCATCATCCTGGTCATGCCCACCAACTGTGGAAGTCCCTCAAGGCTCTATCCTGGGCCCTCTTTTCTTCTCTTATACTTTCTATGGGTGATTTCATCAACTGCCATGGATTTGGTTATCATCTTTATGCCAATTATTCTCTGATCTACCTGTTCAACCCTAATGTCTCTCCTGACCTCCAGTCTCCTATCTCCAATTGCTTATTGGACGTAACAAACTGTATGCCATAGACATCTTAAGGTATACATATAAAAACTTAAACTCATTATATTTTACTCCAAAATCCTTCCCTCTTCCAAATTACAATAAATACATTTTACTGGTATGCATAAAAATTAATATAGATAAAGTTCTAAATATAACAGAAAGCTTACATTTTTGAAATATGGCTTTGCCTCCCATGTGCCATCAAAATCATGTACTAAAAGGTCTTCATTGACTTTCTTCTTGTTAGATCCAGTGACCTTTTCTCAGTCTGTTTTCCTCACCCTTTCAGGGCTACTCACTCCTTGAAGTTACTCCCTCTTTTGATTTACCTAGTGCTGAACTTCTTTCTCCCCCAATCTTTCTTTTAAATTTTATAGAATAAAGCAATCATTTTCATAACAGTACAATAAAAAGATGATTGCACATGAAACTGCAAATCTACTATGCAAAACTTGCTATTCCTTTCAAATATACAACATTATTATGTAAATTTCTTTTTTTCTTCCCTTCCCCACCCAAGGTATGGCTACAATTAGACACAAAAAAGAACACACAATGGGTGCATGGGTGCATAATGGCAAGCAAAGTAGTACTTACTGCTTGTTTCAGCTGTTCAAGTGCCTCTGAGCCTCACCTTTGATTGTGTCAAGTCTTTGTTAGAAACAATATACCTTTGTTGCCTTTAATAGGCCTAAGGGAGTTTGGAGACCTTCCCTACCCTTAATAGGCCTAACATCATCACATGGAACTTACCAGGAGGAGATTGCCAAAAGAATGGAACAGGAAGAAACAGAGCAGAGAAAATCTCCTGCATGAGCTGGGACCAAGCAGAGCTGAAAGGGAGAAGGCTTGTGATTTTGGCACTGTCTGTCTATTCTGTGTGCTTTACTTTGTCAGAACAAAGCATTCTGTCTTGTTGAAAGAGGACTCTACTGCTGTGACAGAAACTCTGAAGGAGGAATTTACTGTTGAAACAGAAACCCTGAAAGAGGACTTTACTGCTGTTTACAGAAGTCCTGGGACTTTACTGTTGATTTGTGTTTGATTTCTCAGACAGAAGCTTTGTCTGTTGATTTGTGTTACTTTATCAGACAGAAAATGAATTGATATAACAGTGTTGGCAATGTGTATGAATATTGTTGTAGCTCTGTTAAAATTTGTATTTCTAGAAACAAAAAAAAAAACTGAAAAGCTTATAGTGGAGTAGTAAGCTGAGATACAGAACTGGAGCAGAGAACTGACTACCTGTGATTCCAGGCAAGAGTTGTGTGAGTCCAGGCAAGAACTGGGAGAGCTGCCTACCTGTGAATCCAGGCAAGAGCTGGGAGTGGTGAACCTGTGGAAGAGGAGCATTGGGGTTTGGACTTTACCCTTCAATTAAGATAAAAGAGTACTCTGCATTGACTGATGAGATTGTAACATTTTATGACCTAGGGGTGGATGGTGTTTGTACATTCTGCTGCTCCTTAAGGATAATTGGAAGCCAGCCTCAGTGGAGATGAAAGAAGTTTTTACTTGGGTACTCTCTTTTGATTGAGGAGATTGTGACTTACTGAATGATATGTTTTGTTTAAGGCTATGTGGCCACCTTAGTAATATGTTATGTTATATTGTTTTGAATGGTATGCTTTAGTTTCTTCAATATTTTTCTTTAGTTTATTACTGAATAAATAGAGAGTTCACTATACTACGCAATTAGATTCTTAAAATTATTCATGGCAGCAGTCCTCAGGAGAGTTGATCCTGACTGGCTTTATATTTATGGCGTAGATGGAAGGATGTCTCAGCACCCTATCCAGGAACATCTGGTTTGGTGGGATATGATTTGTGTTGTTTAGAGGACATTTGGTTAGACAGAAAAGAGATAAGAAAGATATCCACTGGAATATGTATGAGAATCCCTAAAAATCATTTTGGATGGATATTACCTAAATCAGGATTATCAGCTTGAGGAATACATGTATTGGCTAGTGTGATAGATTCTGATTATCATGGAGAAACTGTTGTGACATCCAAAATTTAGGTGAAGAACCTATACAGTTTTGTAAAAATGATAGAAGAGTTCAAGTGCTTATTGCATGTGAAACAATACCACTTGTAAAAACTGATCCTCCTTCTGAAATTACTATAAGAGGAACTTAAGCATTTGGTTTTACTGACAGAATAAAATTAGGAGCTATAGTATGGGTAAAATAGAAGCAAGGCAATGTTCCAAAGGCTTCAGAGATTATGGCACATAGGAAGGATAATATTCTAACTGTTGTTTATTCAGGAGAAGATGATTACCAAATTGTACCCTTAACTCATATATTCTTCAGTGAGTAAGGCTACGATGGTGGATTCATGGACTCCAGACTCCTTGGAATTTTTTCTGTTCACCTTGTTTGCTAGATTTGTTTCTTGAAGGCTTGGTACCCTCCACCTGTAGATGCCTGATCGCTTAATCTGGATACCATCCCTTGTCCACAACTGTGATGTATCACCCCTGGACCTGGCATTGACCACATTCCAGATGCTGGCTAAAGAACTGACCTATCAAGTGGGACCTCTTGGGATAGGGACAGCTCTACATTCAATTTCAGCAGCAAATAGCCATAGAAGAAGAGACCTTTACCCCTTACCCCAAGATTTTGGGTCCTATTCATTTAAGGGGGATGAGGGGGTGCTTGTGCTCAAGTCCTATCCTAAGATATTGTTTTCTGTGTTTATTTTGTGTTATCCCTGTTATATTACTGTAAAGTTCTGTTGACACTAGTTACCCACAAACTCCCATTGACATATGTAAGAAAGATCTTGGGGCTGAATTTGAAGATCCTCCCTGTCCCTTAATAGGCCTAAGGGAATTTGAAGACCTTCTCTGCCCTTAATAGGCCAGATGTAATCATATGGAGCCCATGGTGGAAGGAGCTTGCCGAAAGGGTGGAACAGGAAGGGTGGAGCAGGAAGGAGCAGGAGAGAGCAGGAGCAGAGCTGAGAACAATCAGGGTGGAGGCAGAGCAGCTAGCATGAGTGAGAGAGGGGCATTTTTGCTTAAGGGAAGCGTTTTTTTTTGAAGATCTGACAAACAGAAGGCTTGGGAATGTTGGTGCTTGCTGAACTGGTTATGTGTATGAACTTCTTGGTTGCTATGATGTATTTGGCTTTCTGGTGTTGGGATTCAGCTTTCTGGTGCTTGAATAAATGTTTTGGTTTTGTGTTCCATGTGGAGTGTCTATTACATTTTGTGATTCAGAACTACACCATCATATACATAACTGCTGTGGGTGCTATGAATATCACAATGGCATTATAATATATGCAATTATTCTATACATATTTCTATTTATCAGTTCTTTCTCTGGATTCAGATAGTGTTTTCATGTCCTTCATACTTAATTTGCGTATTTATAATAGACAAAATGACTTATCTGCTCAAAATCATTCTTAAAACAATATCACTGTTACTGCATACAATGTTCTCTTGTTTCTGCTCATTTCACTCTTCATTATTTTGTTCAAGTATTTCCATGTTTTTCTAAAACCATTGAGCTAATCATTTCTTACAGCACAGTAGTATTCAATCACAATCATATACCACAGCTTGTTCAGTCATTTCCCAATTGATAGAAATCCCTACAATTTCCAGTTCTTTGCCACCACAAACAGAACAGCTATAAACATTTTAGAAATATAGATTCTTTCTTTTTCCCTAATCATCTTTGGAATAGACCAAATAGTGGTATTTCTGGGTCAAAGCATGTTGGTAGTTTTATAAATCTTTGGGCATAATTCTAGGTTGCTATTCAAAATGGTCATATCAGATCACAATTTCACCAATAATGAATTAACAACCATATTTTTCCATATACTCTCCAACATTTGTCATTATCCCCCTCTATCATTTTAGCCAATTTAGTAGGTATAAAATGATATCTGAAGGTTATTCTGATCTGCATTTATCTGATCAATAATGATATACAGCATTTTTTTTCCTATGACTGAATTGCTGATTTCTTTATTGGAAAATTGCCTATTTGTACTCTTTGGACATTTATCAATTGGGGAATGACTAGTATTCTTGTAGATTTGACAAAGTTCTTTATATATTTTATATGTGAGACCTTTATCTGAAAAATCGCCTATAAATTTTCCCTCCTAGTTTTCTGTTTTCTTTCTAATCTTGCTTGTATTTGTACTTGTATTTGTATTTGTATTTTTTTATTTAATGTAGTCAAATCCCTATTCTTTCCCTGTTTTTTTTCTGTATATCCTTCCTCCAACCTCTAATTCTAGGGTTATGGTTTACATATATAAAACAATAGTATTCGATCACATTTAGATAACACAGCTTTTCAGCCATTCCCAGACTGATGGGCATCCCCTCAATTTTCAATTCTTTGTCACCACAGAAAAAGAGCTGCTGTAAATATTTTTGTATATATAGCTCCTTTTCGTTTTCCTTTCATCTTTGGGATACAGACCTAACAGTGGCATTTCTGGATCAAATTGTTTTTTGCCCCTTGGCCAAAATTTCTGATTATTCTCCAAAATGGTTGGAATGGTTCACAACTAGGAATTCAATGCCTCTCTTATTGATGCCTAAGCTCACATTATTTGTCACATCAAAGTGTTGCCTTATGTTGAACTTGCTGTCCACTAAAGCCACCAGACCTTTTTTTCTCATGAACTGCTTTTTAGCTACACTTTCCATCTTATACTTGTCAACTAATTTTTTTAAACCAAGTATAACTAAGACTCCACATTTATTACTATGAGATTTTATATCATCAGATCTATTCCAATATTCTAGTTTGTCAGAATCTTTTAGAATCCTGTCATCTAAAGGGTTAGTTATTGTTCTTAACTTTGTGAATCTGCAAATTTGAATAACATGCAATCCACATGTGGCTTTACTTAAATAATAGACAAAATACTAATTATATAACATAGGGCCAGTTGTGGGCCTATGTGATACTCCAATAGAGGCCTCCTTCCAAATCTTCAAGTCATTAATGACTACTCTTCGGTTTTGTCCATTCAATCAATTGCAAATCCATGTAACTATATGACTGTATTATCTAGCCCACACATCACACAGTTTTCCACAAGACTATTTGGTGAAATAATGGACAGGGCATTGGAGTCAGCAAGACCTAAGTCTAAATCCTGCCTCACTCATTTTCTAGCCATTAAACTATATTATTAAGATCTACTATTAAGCTCTCTTAATTAAAGTTTCTTCATCTGTAAGGTGGATCATAATAGCACAGGATTGTTGTGAGGATCAAATGAGGTAATCTGTAAAGTGCTTTGCAAATCTTACAGCTTAATATAAAAGCTAGCTGATATTTTTAAGAACAGCATTGGAAATTTTGTCAAATATTTTGCTTAAATCCAGATAAGCATTTTCTAGGGCATTCCCTTAAGAAAGTCTAATAATTCTTCTGTCATATACATAGTAAGTAGTTCTATAGTCTATCTATCTATCTATTGAGTATTTCTCTTATAAATAATATTTCTAATATATACACACACATACATACACACCTACATGGATATATAGATATAGTATTTCTTCTATGGTGTATATATATGTATATATACAAACATACATATAAGCACATATATGGATAGATAGGTACATGGATGCATAGATACATAGATATATAGTGATAGTACTTCTCTCATCCTCTACAACCTTTAAGATACCACTGATGGTGGATCAGGGATAATCACATATGCCAATTTATTTAGTCCCTTTTCTTTGTCCAGTATAACTAAAAATTTCTTGTACCTGTCCTGAAGACAAGAACTATTAACAATACTATTATTTAACAGCCTTAGTTCATTCAGTGCTTAAGCTTCTCTTCTCTATTCTTTTTTTTTTAAAGCAATCAGGATTAAGTAACTTGCTCAAGGTTACATGGCTAGTTATTATTGTTGTGTGGGTGCTGAGTATCTGAGGCCGGAACCAATCCCTGGTCCCCTGACACTGGGACTGGCACTCTTACTCACTGCACCACCTGGCTGCCCCTCTTCTCTATTCTTATACAAGGTTATACCTTGAGTTTATAGTCATCCTCCATTACTTGCTTTTGCTTTCTTCTTCTATACATTTTTTTCAAAGAAATGTAGTATGGAGTCAAGATGGCAGAGTATGGCTTGGACCCATCTAAACTTTTTCATTGTTCCCATATAAACAACTTTAAAAGAATGTCTCAATTCAAATTTTGAAATATGATAAATTTATTACATAGTTAAAAAGAATAGCAAGTTATACATAATAGATTTTCAGTTTCATGAACAAAAATGAAAAGAAAAGAAAATCTTACTATGGTGACAGGAAAGACCAAGACATAAACTTAGAAGAAAACAATGTGAAAACAGCTACAAGCAAAGCATCAAAGAAAAATACTAATTTGATCCAAAGCCAGCAAGAATTCCCGAAGAGTTAAAGAAAGAGATAATTGTAGTAGAGGAAAAATTGGGAAAGAAATAAGAGGTTTGCAAGAAAAGTATAAAGAGAGTTAACAACATAAAATAAGCACAAAAAATGTTACCTAATGTTTTTAGTCATAGCCTTTTTTTAATATCCTTCTTTGTGAGAGACTTTGGGACCCCCAGTCAGTGACCTTACATTAGTCTATAATGATTATTCAATATACTTCCCAAATTTTAGTTTTCAAAATTTTAGTATTTAAAGTAAATATTTAAGAAGTTCTTCTATTTAGTTAAAATCTTTTGCCCTGTACATTCTTTATCTTGATATAAGTTCTATCCTCTGGTGGCAGATAAACCTCTAATAGTTGAAGCTAACTATTATTTCTATCTCCTCTCAAAATGTCTTTACCAGGTAATATTTTTCAGTCCCTTCCACTACTCATATGCCTTCTTTTGCTTTCTTCATTTTAAAAATAATTTTGATTTTTTAATCACACAATTTTCCCCCTGTTTGTCTTAACTTTCTTTGTTCCAAAGAATTGTCTCATGCAACACTTTTTTTTTTAAGGAAAAAGAAAATGAGGAAGGACTGGAAAAAAATTCAGCAAAATCAATCAGTATGTTAAAAAAAAATTGAACAACTACTTCCTGCTTCCCTTTGTACATCTGCAAAAAAAGAGGAAAGGTATCTTTTCATAGATTTTTTTGGCACTAATTGTTCTTTAAAAATTTTAATATTTATTTTTGATTGGTTTATGGTTCTTTCCACTTGAATTGGTATAGTCATCACAAATATTGTTTTCCTGATTCTGCTTACTTCACTTTGCATTAGTTCATGCAAATATTTCCATGTTTCCTTATATTCATTTTATGATTGGGTTCTTACAGCATAGTGATTTCATATGACATAATGTAAAATCCTTTCCTGTTAGCCTTCTGGATGCTTTAGTTGTCAAAATCTTTCTAAAATATGCCCATCTCTCCCAGTCTCAAAGACTATAAATGATCCCCAATCCTACTACCCCAGATAGCCCATCCCACTTTTGGTTGGATAGCCCCAATTATTGGTAATATTTTTCCTATATAGCTATATTTTTGCAACTTCCATCATCTGTACCTAGTTCTATATTCTGGGCCCAAGCAGAATAAGTGAAAAGTCTTTTTTATAAAACAACTCTTCAATTATTTGAAGACTACTCAGAGATCATCACATGCAATTTATCAGCTTCTTTCTTGACAATAGGTTTTATTGAGGAGGAGGGGGCAGGGATCTTAGTGATCCTGTATTTCCATCACAGATGGGAAGAAGGAAAAGTGTGTAGAGAGGGAAGTCTGGGGAAACTGAATAAAGGATGGTTCTCAGGATGATGGAAAACTATCATGATGACACTGCCATATGGATGAGTGGTGGGGAGGAGACAAAGTCAGCACATTATATTCCACTGAGTAGTAGAGCTAAAAGGTCCCCAAAGTGGATTGGGTATGGGAAATTTCTCTTCCCATTGCTTTCTCCCTGTTCCTTTTGCCTCTGAGAAAATGCAGATGCCCAGCCTCATTCCCAATTGGCCACACTGGTCCTAAACACTCAGGGAATCTGTTTGAGGAGCAGTGCAGGCTCATACCCAACAGAGATGTCATAGATTGACTAGGCACTTAAACTGCATTGTAAGGTTGATTTCCCAAAGCTGCCAGCCAGGAAAACACAGTCAAGTGCCATCACTCATGATAGAAAACCTCACATTATCCATGCCTAATGTGTCCCAGTTTGGGATATCAGCAGAAGATTCTTATCACTCAAACTATCAAGCAGACCTATTATACTAGTTTAAATTCACTAAAAGAATGACACTACTCAAAGTAGATAGCTTGGACAGTCTTAAAAATGTGTGTATGTATGTATATATATATATATGTATATATACATATATATATGTGTGTATAAATACGTGTAATACAAATTATTGTGTATGCATGTATATGTAATTATGCTTGTTAATTCCCATTTGGGCTGCATTTTAGAGTTGGTCCATCCTTTTGACAAGAGGTCTTGATTTTCTAAGTAAAAGGACAGAAGAGCAAGGTTATATTTTTGACACAATAAATATATAGAACAGATATATTCTTCCTGGCTCAGTGACTTAAACCACAAAGACCTATTTAACTAGAAAAATTGGTGCTCATTACCTCTGGAGTTAAACCCTACAAAAGAAAACAATTCTTTTGAAAATGATCGTGAAAGTGCTAAAATATTTCACCATAGTACTAAATCATTTGTGAAAACTCATGAAAAGAATTTCAAAACATAAAGGTCTTTGAGTTCTTGCTTCCATTCTAATAAATGAGGGTCACTCAGAGTCCAACATGATGCCCTCATGACATTTCCTACATCACAGTTTTTGGAAAAGAAAAAAAAAACCAACATACATACATATTTTCTTGACCCTATATAAAGTCAAATTGTTTTAAGTAAACATCCTTATAGTTTCCAATTGCCTTTTTCTTCTAAGAATGCCTGCTCACACTGATTACATCACTTGGTGCAAAATAATTTAAGGTTGTTTTAGATTAGGACTTTCATTTTACATCTTAAACAGTTCTTTGAAAAATTAGCAATAAAAATTTACATTTTTGGTATAAATGTTTGGTGAATTTTTCAGGTAATTAGTGATCAAACCATGGCAAATATATCAACCCTGCTATTATATATTTTGAGCTATTATCTATCAATGATTAGAAAATTAGTATATTATGTGGATTCTATAGCCATTATTGTCCATTACTCAATCATTTAACTGATAATGACTGACTTTCATATGGTATGTTAGTATAGTAAAGGAGCAATTTGATCAGTTTGTCCAGATGAAAAGTTGTGCTCATATTTACCATGTTTTTCCAAAGCTAATTCAACCATTTCTATTTTTATTTCAACCATTTTTATTAACATTCACAGAAGCTTTATTGCAAGCAGTTCTCAGTTTCTTCTTTGTTGTTGTCTTTATTTTTAATCCTGAATCTCTTTATCTAGAGCATATGTCACTTCAGTTCCTGCATTGGTCTCCTGCTTTTATAAGTCATTCCACCCAGAAGTGATCTCTTGCCTTGAATTTGTTCCTGATATCTAGTGGTTGCCTGGAGGCAACAGTGAGAAGAGGGATATAATTGAAATCAAGAGACCTGGCCTTGAATCTCATCTCTGACACTAATTGCATGATCATAAGTCATTCTACCTCTCAGAGCCTCAGTTTATTAATCTATAAAATGGAATAATTCAATCCATAAACATTTGTTAGTTTATTAATATGTGCAAGGTGTACTGGGAGGCCCTAAGGATATAGAGAAAAATCAAACAAATTCTTCCTTCAAGGAATTTAAAACATTAATAGGGGGGTACAAACTGCACCATTAGTGTCATAGTAGAAAAAGCAGCGTGGTAGAGCCCATGACTGCATGGCCATCATCTATCTGCTAGTTTACAGTACATTTTAGTCTCTTTCTGTAGTACTTGACTTATAGTCAAAAGGCATGGGTTCAAATCTTGGCTCCACCATTTACTGTATGCACAAACTGGGGCATATCACTTAGTCTCTCCATACTCCAGTTTCCTTATCTGTAAAATGGGGATAATGATACCTTTTCAGTCTACCTCAACCAGGTTATTATGAAAATCAAATGAAATTATGTATATCAGAACTTTGTAACATATGAAGAAGAATGTTTCTAAGATAAGGTAATATCCTCCATGTAGGATCGACAATCAAATTCTTGGAACTCTTCAAAATAACTCTAAGATTTATTCCTTTCTTTTCATTCACTACTCTAGCTTAACCTTTCATTGCTTCAGATCTAGATTACTATTGTAATAACTTCCTGACTTCTTTTTTCCCCTTTTTAGTCCATCCCATGCACTACTGTCTAATTAAATATCAGTCAACAAGTGGTGGCTGAGTTTTGAGTACTTTGATACCATGGCCCTTTTCTTGCTGTGTGTATCTGTGTGATTGTCTCATGTTCATTACTGTATTTTTACTTTTAATTTATGTGTCTATACTCAAGTTAGTTCTAGGAAACCGTTTATAGTCACTTAGGATTTGTCACAGAAAGTTAAACAGGAAAATGAAGACATGTAGCATATGCTGTACTCAGTGGTATACTGGAACTGACTGATATTAGTTCCAAGAGCCTATTGTTAAATTTTCAGTGTGATAATTGACCCCTCAGAAATTGGCAAATGAAACAAATCAGAGACTGATTTATTGATTGTGTATTGTCCAAGCTTAAAAAAGTGATGGAGAATATGTTAATGATGCACATTAAATCTAAAAATATATCAGTGAGCATATTATTTTTTCAGAGTTGAATAGTAAATATTTGCTAGCCTAACCCCTGGCTATATTATACTCAGGAGGATCTGCCTGATATCTTAATTTTCCTAGTCATTTGGGAGACAGTGAAGGTTAGGTGAAGGTGGGCTGTATTTGGATTCAGAAAACACCTAGTTTCAGATCCCAATTCTGGAATTTACTAATTGTGTGACCATAGACATGTCACTTCACTTAGTCTTAGCTGCCTCACAATGTTACCCTTACAATAACCCTTCAAGATCAGCAAAGTCATTTTAAAAATATTCTATTTTCCCCTATTATATGTGAAATTAATTTTAACTTCAGTATTTAACCACTAGGAGACCCTGATGGTGACTCACTTAATCCTGTTCAAACGAGGGATCTGGGGAATCTCTCACAGTCTGGAAGGTTGATTGCCTGAGATGGTCTTCCACATTACAGTCGGCCCTCAGCACTGTGTCCAAACAGAAGAAGAAGAGAAATGGATTGATAACAGAGTATGCATGAGCTGTGAGCCGACCAAGGTTTGTTAGTGAGAACATGTTGCAGCCATCCCCTCTCCCTTCTGCTCAGTATTGCCCCCTACCCTTCTTACAGCAGAGAAAACATGCCACAGCCAATGTATACAGCGGGAATGATAAAGTATTAGCAGCTCTCCCTCAGTCTGTGCAGCCTAATACTATCTCCTTAACATGTGCAGAGAGATTTTCAAAATTAAAAGTCCTGACCTAAATGTAAATTGTTCTCAATTTTAAGCTCTGAATTTGAAACAGTTGAGTGTAGTTGCAAGGATCCAAGACAGGGTAGATTTCACAATACCAAAGCCACTTAGACTAATTTAGATTAAGAACTGGGAGGTACCCCCTTGTTTTATACCTGAGAAAACTGAGGCCCCCAAATCACCCAGGTGGGAAGTAGCAAAGTGTGATTTTGAATCCAGGGTTGTTTTTTTTTTTTTTTGCTTTCTCCTCTTCTTCTTTTCTTTCCTCCCCCTTCCTGCCCTTCTGCCTGTCTCTTCCCCCACCAATGCCTTATATGCTCTCTCCCCCTCCCTTTTTCCTTCCCTTCATCTGATTTCACTTGTATAGTGACCTTCCAGCAAGGAAACTCCTAATGTCAATGTAGATCAGGGGAAAGGGAAGAGAATGAACATTTATCTATATAGATTAGAACCTACTACATACCAGACACAATACTAAGCTAAATATTTTACAATTTGATCCTCACAATAACCTATCAATATCAGCAAGATTATTTTAAAAATAATATTCTACTTTCCTCTATTATATGTGAAATTAATTTTAACTTTTGTTGCTCTTTTTTTTTAAAGTTTTGAATTCCAAATTTTATTCTCTCCCCCTCTTCTCTCTCCTCCAGATGGTAAGCAATCTGATATAGGTTATACAGGTGTAGTTACGTAAAACATTTCCATGTTGGTCGTTTTGTGCAAGAAAACTTGAAAAAGAAAGGAAGGATGGAAGGGAGGGAGGAAGGAAGGAAGGAAGGAAGGAAGGAAGGAAGGAAGGAAGGAAGGAAGGAAGG
>NW_027187460.1:56157392-56158554 GCF_028583685.1 Petaurus breviceps papuanus | reverse complement strand
AGGAAGGAAGGAAGGAAGGAAGGAAGGAAGGAAGGAAGGAAGGAAGGGAAGAAAGGAAGGAAGGGAAGAAAGGAAGGAAGGGAAGGAAGAAGGAAGGTGTAGCAGCAAGCACCCCAGTGTCCCCAGGGTGTCTGCCAATACAGGTTCTTGGATCTGCTTTGATAAAGGAAAGCAATTCAAAATGGGTTAATAAGCTTAACTTTAATTGGTCAAATATGTATCATTTACCTAGTTCAGGGGAAAAAGGTCAGCACCCCGAACTTCAGAATATACAGACAGAATTATCAAGACAGAGAAACAAGAGAAACAGATCAAATAGACAGGTTTCCAAACTGTCCAACCATTACATCCACACCAAATCAACATCTGGATTTTTCAAAGCCAGGGGGCTCTCAACAACTCTCAACCCCCCTCAACAATAGGGGGCTTCCCAGAGTCTCATCTGATCAAATCACACAACTTAAAACAAAGCCTCAAGTCAGGGTTTATATAGCCTTCTCCTGGCTCAGAGAATGTAACAACCTTCTGGACCCACTGGCCAATCAAAAGTATCTACTGAAAAACAAGCCTCCCACCCCAGGCTCCAAGTGCACTTTAGCCTAGGGGCAGGGAAGATCTTTAAATTTGCATTTCCATTACAGAAGGGAAGGAAGAAGGGAAGGAAGGAAGCAAAGAAGGAAGAAGTAAAATGAAAAATAGTATGCTTCTGTCTTTATTAAGATGACATTTCTTTCTCTGGAGTTAGGTAGCAGTTTTCATCATGAGTCCTTTGTGATTGTCTTGGATCATTATATGGCTGAGAATAGTTAAGTCGTTCTTCATAAGTTCATTATACGTTATTACTGTTATCATATATAATATTATTCTGGTTCTGTTCACTTTGCTTAGTATTTTTGTGTATGTCTTTCTGGGTTTTTCTAAAATCATCCTCCTTGTCATTTATTTATTTTTTTTTGGAGTGGGGAAGGCAAGGTATTTGGGGTGAAGTGACTTGCCCAAGGTAACACAGCTTGTTGAGTGTCAAGTGTCTGAGGCTAGATTTGAACTCAGGTCCTCCTAACTTCAGGGTTGGTATTCTATTCACTAGATATTCACTATGCCACCTAGCTTCTCCTTCTTCTTCTTCTTCTTCTTCTTCTTCTTCTTCTTCTTCTTCTTCTTC
>NW_027187460.1:56133782-56157382 GCF_028583685.1 Petaurus breviceps papuanus | reverse complement strand
TCTTCTTCTTCTTCTTCTTCTTCTTCTTCTTCTTCTTCTTCTTCTTCCTTTTTGTAAGGGGAAGGCAGGGCAATTGGGGTTAAGTGACTTGCCCAAGGTCGCACAACTAGTAAGTGTTAAGTGTCTGAGGACAGATTTGAACTCCTGTCCTTCTGACTCCAGGACTGGTGCTCAATTCCCTGTGCCACCTAGCTGCCCTTGTCATTTTTTATAGTACAATAATATCACAATATAATCATAGACCACAATTTGTTCAGACATTCCCCAATTGATGGGCATCCCTTCAATTTCCAATTCCTAGCCACCACAAAAAAGTTGCTACAAAAATTTTTTTTTTTTACAAATAGGTTATTTTTCTTTTTTTCCCCAAAAATAAACCCTGAGAATTTAGGTCATGTGCCTACCATCATAGAGAGAATAAATGGAAACATATTTATAGCTTCTATGTTAAAGGGTTTCTTTAGGATCAAATGAGTCTATATATAAATATATATATATGTATATATATATATATATATATATAAATACATTTGCACACTTTAAAGCACCATTATAATGACTACAGTAAGTCTCAGATACTGGATTTGGATTGGAACCCAGTTATTTTTCTACTAAGAGGTGTGGTTTGTCAGGAAGAGGGATATTCCAGATGAAATAAATAGTGTGAGAGAGGAGAAATGCATCAAAGTGAAAAAGAAGAAAGCTTGTCAAAGACTCTTAAATGATTTTTAAAAATCGAGACCTCCTAATGATTTGGGACAAATAGACACCTGTGTTTTTAGTATTTACCTACATAGTCCAAGAAGCCACTCAGGTTAGTCCCACTTTTGTACACCATTATGGAGGTTGTTTGTTGAGTAAGTTCACTCATGGAACTATAAAACCATATTTCTCATGTGTAATTATTCCAATCACAGGGAAAGCAGAGTTTGAGAAGTGCTACTTTCCCTTAAATTTACTAGGGATAGGGAGAAACCCTTTTAGGTCTGGCATGGCTGAATCACAATATTCAGGTAATGATCATATGTGGCACAATATAGCCCTTAGAATTTAGGGTTGTAAAGATATTGTTATTATTGAAATCCAGTTAGCATAAGAATCCATAGGCAACAGCTGTCTTCTTGTTCTCTTGCAAAGGTATGCTTAGGGACCCTAGACAAAGGAAGCCCAAAAGATTTTAGAAGTACCTTGAGGTCTAAGAACCCAAAGTAAATATGATGGTCCTTATGTGCTCCTCAGGAGGCCCATCCCTATCAAATGATGCTTATAGGAAGGATACCCTGCCTCAGGTTATCTTTTTGGATGAGGTTCCTTATCTCCTAATCTGTTTTCATTATGCTTGTTTTCTAAACATGTCATTTATATCTAAATCAGTTCTAGGTATACCACGAAAGGTATAAGACAAAAGGCCAATTTATACTTCAGGGAACCTAATTTCCTTTGACAAAGCTAAGAATATAGCTGAAAATTTAATAGGAATGATGATCATCTCTTGGATTCAGTTATTCAATATTAATTACACAACCACTATGTGCCAGATGCACTGAGGGTATGAAGAAAGGCAATAGCAGGACGTCTACCCTCAGGAAACCCAAGTTCTAATGGAGGAGACAACAATCAAACAACTATATGAAGCAATCTTAAAGAGAACGTTCTAGCAGTAAAGGGGAGTGGAGGTGGGAAAAGAATTCCTAATAAAGGTGGAATTTCAGTTGAGTGTTAAACCCTGGGTTGCCTCTGAACCCTCCTTTTTGCCCACTTATTTATCTAGGAACTTAAAGAAATTCAGAATAAAAAAGTGAACCCTAACTACAGATCTATTTGGTAAAAAGGCAAATTATTATTTGGTTTATACCCTAGCTTAAGATGAAAAATGAGTAACATGGTGGACTATTACAAATGTTAAGATAATATACTTGGCTGATGTAACCAAGGCAGAAAGAAAAGGCTAACTAAGTTTAACATTAGCTGCTGGGACAACTGTGCTCTTTGGTTTAAAGAGTGTTTGGGGTTAAAAATCTCTTGCTTTGAAAATGAGAAGCCTCAGAATCAAGATTCTGGGGAAAGAAAACAGACCAAGCTTTCATCAGTCCTAGAATTGTATTTTCTAGTCATTCTAAAAGAGTACCCTAGTTGAGGATTTCAGCAAAATCAGGAGCTGGAGTCAGAGAAAATAATAGCCAAGCAATTCCAAGCAGCAAATGGGAGCCAAAGAATAGTGGGATTGAGTATCAGAAATGCTAGTTGCTCCTCCTTGGGTCTTGACCACAGCCCTGTGTATGTGCCATGACCACACACGATGCCTAAATGTGGACCTTTGTGTGTATCTCCACTTTCCCAGTTGATGCTGGGTATACTTGGGGGAGAATGAAGGGTTTATGGGGAAAAGATTTTTGCAAGTAAACATAATAATGGGAGCTTATGATCTATAGTATTTAGGGTGCATATGTATAGAGTACTTTGAACTTAGATAGCAGTCCACTGGGGGATGTTGCCAGTTATATGTAGTTACTATAGCAGCATGGTAAATGCAACCAGAGGAAACCAAAAAGTGCTTGTGGAGCTTGTGCCAAGAGCCTTGTGGGTATCAATTATCCTAGGTCTTCCCAGGAGACATAATTATGTTTTTTTTTCTCATTTTGAAACGTGGGCACCATATCAGAACCTCACTCAGTATGCATATAGGCCCATCTTAAATTGTTTTGTGTCATGAATTGAACCTTGCTATTTCAGATACCGTAACTAATCTCTTTCTGAAATCTCCAGTATATGTCTCTTTGAGTATGAATAACAAATACACTTAAAAAATAAATTTAGTTCCAGCAAAAGAAGTCAAAATAATTTCCAAAATGTATTGTTATTTCATATTGGAAAATAATTTGATTGAATGCTTCATGCTCCATTGGTTGACAAGTCTATATTAAAGTGCTATAAAGTAGAGAAGAGCATTATATTTATGAATAGGGCCTTTGAGGTTTCAGATTTTGCAAATGCCTTTCATCACATATTTTTATTTTAGATTTGAAATAGTGGGTTTATCAGTAGTCTTAGCGAAACATCTTAGAGCAGTTTGATTGTTCAGATTTTTTAAGGGGACTGTATGTGTATCCTTTTTTTTTTTCAAATGCTTTATTAACTTCTGATTTACATCATTCATTTCCACCAGATTTTGAGTTACAAATTTTCTCCCCATTTTCCCCCTACCAACCGCCCCAAAATAGCAGTCCCACAGTATATCCCCTCCTCCAATCTGCTCTCTCCCATATTTTCTCCCATACACCTTTCGACTTTTCCAGTGGATCTCTATGCCCCAGAGCCTGTATATCTTATTTCCCAATTACATATAAAATAGTATTATTAATATCATATATATATATATATATATATATATTTAAACATTTGATTTTAAAACTTTGAATTCTAGATTCATTCCCTTCCTCCCTTGTCACCCACCCTTACTGGGAAGATAAGTAGTTCAGTATAGATTGTACATGTGTGGCTAATGCAAAACAAAAACATAGTAGATATATTGTAAAAGACTGACTATATTTCCCTCCCTCCTATCCCACTTCCCACTTGTTCTATTCTTGACTTTGATCCCATCCCTTTTCAAAAGTGGGTGCTTCCAACTTCCCTCCCCAACAGCCTTCCTTCCATCATGCCCCTCTCATTCCCTCCCCCTGCACTCTCTCCTAGGGTGAGATACCCTTTTTAGTGTGTATTTCATTCCCTCCTCAAGCCAAATTCAATGGGAATAAGGTTAACCCATTCCCTTTTGCTGTTTAACAGCATCTTGATTTCTCATAAAGTCATTAGCTTCCATTTGCTCCAACCTAATTCTGAAACAATGATTCTCCTCAGTAAGCTTTTGAGATTCTTTTTCCATCTGGCAAATTTGGCTTTTTAAGGCATTCTTCTCCTCATTGCCTTCTTGAACCTCTTTTGCCATTTGAGTTAGTCTATTTTTTAAGGTGTGATTTTCCTCAGTCAGGCTGTTGACTCTCATTTCATAATTTTCTTGCATTGTTCTCATTTCTCTTCCCAATTTTTCCTCCACTTCTCTTATCTGCTTCTTAAGGTCCTCTATGGCCTGTAACCAGCTCATATTTTCCTTTGAAGTTTTTGGTGCAGGAGTTCTGACTTCACTATCTTCCTCCTATTACATGCTTTGTTCCTTTTTGTCCCCAAAATAGGATGTTGGAATCTTCTGTCTGCTTTGTTTCCTTTGCCTGCCCCCTCAGTCACTTGACCCCTGGGCTTTTTGCCACAGTAGGACTCTGCCACCAGACAGGGGAGCTTTCGTTCCAAACGCTGGGGTTTTCTCAGCTGCCAGAGGTATTAGATGGGTGCCCTCTCTGATGTCTCCACACGCTCTGGCAAGCTGGACAGACACCCCAGGACCTCCACCCTAGACTGCAATCCAGATCCAAGCAGGTTAAAGAAAGAGCGATTACCCCTCACACTGGTGCTTGGTCCCCCTACACTCTGCAGGCCAGGAGCTGAAGCTGCCACGTGGTGCTGGCTGGCTGTGCTAGCATCTCAGCGGCTTCTTGCCCCGTGGAGCAAAAGCCAGGCACTCCCACTTACTGGGTCCCAAAGTCCAGACTACACTGACTTCTCACTTTGTCCTTTGCATCTATGTGTTGATAAATCTGGAAAGGAACACAGCTGCTGCTGATCTTGAGTCCCTTCCTTGGGCTGGTCAGGCCCACCCTGGGGCTAAAGCCTCGGAGTGGGACTGGGCTTCACTTCCAGAGCACTGTGCTGGCCAATTCCTGCTGGTCTGCCGGGCAGTCCTCAGTGGGAGGTTAGCTTCTCTGTGTCATTTTGTGGGTTCTGCAGCTCCAAAGTTTGTTTAGAGTCCCCTTTTTACATGGATCGGGGAAGGTGGAAGCAGGAGCCACTGGGAGGTCATGCTTCTACTCCGCCATCTTGACTCCGCCCCCTCTGTATGTGTATCCTTTGCTTTATATAATAGATGCATGCCCATGAAATTTATTATAAAGCAAATTTCTGTGAGGTAAATCTGATTTTCTCATGAACTTCTGTTATAAAAATAGAAATAAATCCTCTTGTTGGGGATTCCTGGATCAATGAAGTTGAAATTGCCAACTCTCTTGCAATTAGTGATTAGGTTTTTGATCTGTCCTTTGAAATATTGGACTAGTGCTGCAAGACACCAGCAGCCAAACTGTAAAATCTTATATTTATACAGTGCTGTATGATTTATAAAATCTTTTGACTCCATTGGATTCTTACAATATTGACAGAAGGGTAACAACAATAACAGCAACAATAACAACAGTACCCCATTTCTAGTAAACTTTAAGGTTTTCAAAACACTTTCCTGATAACATCATGACATGGAAAGCACAAGCATTTTTATTCCCATTTTAAAGATTCAGAAGCTGAGACTCAGAGATTATAAGGACATGTTAACATATGGTAAGTGGAAGAGATTGGTTTTGAAGTTGGGCCAATAGAGTGAAAGGTTAATTCAATTTTTATTATACTTTGCTTCCTCTCTAGTCAGTTTACCTATTTGAGGTTTCATCCAGAAACTTATTTTTTCCTTTGGAGTACTTTGTTGACTTTTGGATCTCCATTTTGCTGAATAATCACCTGCTATTTTTTAGCTCCCACTCTTCCCATCCCTCTTCCTCTTCCATAAATATTTTGATATTGTCTGGAGAGCCCTTGAGTCCACGTCCACACCCAACACAACTTTACTCTTTTTTCCTAGGTATTTACAATATTATGCTATACACTACACTATACAATGCCATACAATATGCTAGCTATTTATAATATCAAGTGGAGTTGGGCTGTGGCATCTGGCTTTCCAAGTAAGTTCCATAACTTTTTAGTTTAGAACAGTGTCTGGCATATTAAAAGGCACTTTAAAATGTTTATTGACTGACTGACTGACCTCATAGCATGTGATTCATGCCTGTATAAGATAACCAGATTCAAGGCTCATGTGGGTTAAATAAATGAGTCTACTACTTCAAACATTCCATAAACTTGAAATTCTGTTATAAAATTCATTTATTTTACAAACGGTGCTTACTTTGCATAAATCCCTATTCTTACAAATATCTACATTGGTGAACTAAAAATAGAGACATTTCTAACATTAATATATACCATTTATATGTTGCTTTAAAGTTCCCAAAGCACTTTATCCTGAGGTAGGAATTGTAATTATTTTGTCCCTATTTTACAAATTAAGAAACTGGGATATTGTGAAGTTAAGTGACTTACTCATTGTCCTTAAGTGGTGAATACATGAATTGGTATTAATAGTAAGATTAATTAATCATTAATGTAATGATGAAACTACATTGTCTCTCATCTCTATACATGTTTAAAGAATCTCAGAGAGATGTCTTATTGTGCCATAGGACAACACAGTTCACTTCTAGTCTACAGGACATTTGGGGCAGACAAAGTGAGGTAGCAAGCAAAGTTGACTACAATATCCGTTTATCCACATAGAGATAGATTATCTTCTAATTCTCTTCATTTTATCTATGTGTTTCATTAGCCAGCTCAGAAACTTGATCCTCTGACTTTTGAATCAGACATTGGTTGGGAAGGGGCATTATAAGAACATTGTTCTAGAGCAGGAAAGTCTAGCTTCCTTATTTTACAGTGGAAGAAATTGACCCTTGGAAAAATTAAGGGATTTTTCTAAGGTCACATTAAGTACCTTAAAGATCACTAGACACGTAGTGCTGTTGTTATTATTGTTGCTGTTATTGTTCTTACCCATCTGTCAGGATTGTGAGAATCAAATGGAGTCAAAATACTTTATAAATCATACAGCACCATATAAATTAAGGTTATATGAAGTACTTCATATGTATATATACATATGTATACACACTACAATTAATAACCAAAAAATTTGAACCATGTCTTCTGATTTCACAGCCGCTTCTCCTATTTCATGAAGCATTTTATGGGTTAACAGAACTAGCTTCTTCCCTATTTTACTTCCTATTGAATACTCTACTTACTCCCTGCTCCCTTCTTTGTAGTGGTAACCAAAAGCAATTTCTTTACTTTTTGTTTTGATAACATGTTTCTGCTGCCATTGTTGTTGGTAGGAGCTAATTCTAGATATAATAAAAATTCAAGTTTACTTCTCTTTTGACCCAGATTCCCTCATTGCCTCTCCTTTTGTCAATACTACATCATCCAGATACAAATGGGCAAGTATTGAAGATAATCCCATCATCATCATCATCATCAACATCATCATATGAATATAGTAGATACAGATTTGGGAAGTAAACGTTGGAGTCTGGGTTCAAATTCTGCCCCTGACTCATATTGGTTCTGTGACCCTGGAAAAATAGCTAAACATCTCAATGCTCCAGGCAACTTTCCATGACTGAGTTAGAAACAATTTACTAATCTTCATTGGTAGAAGAATTCTCCCTATACTGGTGGAATCACAGAATTGGGCCAAAAGAGCAAAAGCAATAATGACTTACATTTAAATAATGCTTTAAAAATTGTAAAGTATTTTGTACTTATTATTGTCTTGAAATAATTTCTATAACTTTTTAAGATTTCAAAGTACTTTCTAAATATTATATCATTTGAGTCTCACAATAACCCTGGGAGACAGATGCTCTTCCTTTTATAGTTGAGGTAACTGAGAAAATACATATTGAATCATCTTCCTAGGGCCACATACCTAGTGTCTCAGGCCTAATTCAAACTCAGGTCTTCTTGATCCAAAGTTCACCGGTCTATTCGCTGTGCCATCTAGCTTCTCTTTGAGCATATGTGTAAGTACATTCAAATGCACACTGCAAATTATGCTATAGAATAAGCAAATTCTAGTTTTGGAAGGAACTTCAAAGGTCAGAACCAAACACAATATTGCCATGCAAAATATTTATGCTCTAATTCTCCAAAAATATTTTTACACTTAAACTATCAAATAAAATAATTATACAGATGATTTAGGCCTAAGATATTTTAAAAATATAGCATAACATAATACAACACCATACCATATCATATTATGTCAATGTGTAAATATTTATTAAGCACCAATTTATGTACCAGGCATTGTCTTAAAGCATGGGAGGGACAAAAAAAGACTTAAGATATTTCTTGATGTCAGGGAGCTCAGTCTTGTGGTGGAGACAACAGGAAAATAACTAGGTACAAATAAAGATATATTCTGGGTATATGGGAGTCAGTTTAACAAAACAAAGACACTAGAAGTAAGGGGATCAGAAAAGGCTACATGTAGAAGGTAGGATTTTTAGATGCGGCTTGAAGGAAACCAAGGAAGCCAGGAGGCAGAGATAAGGAGGGAGACCATTCCAGGCATATGGGGTGTTGTAACTACTTACTACCATTCTATTTCTTCCTACACGTTTATTCTCATTTTATTTTTATAACCAAGATGCCACATACTGCCCCCTACCACCTCTACCTCCCATTCTATACCATTGTCACTGGTTGAAAATTCAAAATATTCTTTAAGGCTCAGTTCAAATGCCACTGAAATAAGGGAGCCTTCTCTCTGATCTAAGTGAACTTGATTTTACTTTTGTTAAGCTCTTGTTATGATGATTTGATTTCCATTATATTTACTTATGAATATGAAATATTACCCTGTAGGGTATGAATTTCTCGAGGACAGAGATGATGACTTATTTGTCTCTGTATCTTCAAACAATTTTAATTCGCATATATTTTTAAATATTGAATGAAGCATTCTCCATTAATCTAAGAAATATATTATTAAATTGGAAAATATATAAAAATAGCTAGAATTTGCATAGTATTTTAAGGTTTACAAATCTTTTTACATACAAAATCAAATTTTGAAAAATTCCCTCTAAAACATCTGGAATTTTGTTTCCACTAATTTGGTTACATTCAATTAAACAAGAACTTATTATGTGTTCATTGAAGTAGGCGCTGTTCTAAGCCTGAGGATATAAGAAGAAAAACAAAACAAAGCAAAAAAACAACAGCAAACCCCACAACACTCCATGCCATCAAAAGCTTACATTCTGTTTGGGTGAGTAAGGAAAAGGGTGAACTATGCAAAGAGAAAATTTAATACAAAATAAAATATATAAACTTATTTATAGGAGAAAGGCATTAGAAACTGAGCAATTGGAAGGAGGGGGGATGGAAGTAATTGTGAGGATTCTATAGTATTCTTTAGGGTGTGCTACCAAAAAATTCTATGAGGCAGATAAATCTTGAGCCAATAAATTTCTGGAGGGCAGTAGCCATGATAATCAGATCAGTCATCGCATTTTCAGTACTACCAGGTGCCCAGGACTTATGTAGTGTCCTTAATAGAGAAGCTGTAAGATATACTAGTAGCTGGTTGGAGTTGGTGGTTCAAGGAGAGGACAGCCACCTCCCATATCACCCCTTGCTTTTCAGTGCCGTATTGATGCCCTTAGTGGAGTGTTCAATGGCGTCTTCATTCAAACTAGCCTACCAGCTATTCCTACTATCTGACACTTCATCTCCTCCAACTTTACCATTACACAAGTGGTACTTCATGTCTAGAAAGAACTGTCTCCTCACCTCTGCCCTATAGAATTCCTAGCTGCCTTCAAAAACATCTTTGATGCCACAAGGACTTCTTTGATTTCTGCCCTTTGGGAAGGTTTAGCTTGGAGAAGATAAGACTGGGGGCAGGAACACTATAAATAGACACTCATGGAGAGATTTGATCTTCCTGAATAGTTCTTTTAAAATTGTTTAATAGTTGTCATGTAGAAAAGGCTTTAGATTTCTGCTTGGCCTCAGAAAGCAGAACCAGGAGCAATGGGAAGAAACTGATAATAGCCAAATCTAGGTTTACTCTAAAGAAAGATTCTCAAGTATAATTTGATATACAAAAGATAGTCTAACAATTTCAACTATCCAAAAGTGGGATGGACTGCTTAAAAGGGTAGTAAGTTCAGGGGTGGCTAGGTGGTGCATTGACTAGAACACCGGCCCCGGAGTCAGGAGGACCTGAGTTCAAATTGGGCCTCAGATACTTAACACACACACACACACACACACACACACACACACACACCTAGCAGTGTGACCCTGGGCAAGTCACTTAACCCCAATTACCCTCCAAAAAGCAAAAAAAAAAAAAGAAGTCATTAAGTTCACTGGAGGTATTCAAGAAAAGCTAGATGATCACTCATGGGGAATTCTGTAGTGTTGGTTCCTTTTTTGTTGAGTTAGACCAAATGGCCATACGATTCTATCCAACTACTTATTTTTCTGATTCTATGAGTTGACATGTACATATAATTTTAAGGCATTTAAAAATGTTTTATTCTTACACAAACTACATTTAATTCAATGTCCTTTTGCTTCCCAGAGAACCATTTCTATAACAAAATAATAAATTGGGAGGGGGAAGATAAAGAGGTCAGTAAACCCAAAACAGAGCATAGAAAATGTCTTATATTGCATTCAATGTTCAATACTCATAGTCTTCCACCTCTTCAAAGAAGCAAGAGAAAGCACCAGGCCACTTTTTTTTTTTTTACTTTTGGAGGGCAATTGGGGTTAAGTAACTTGCCCAAGGTTACATGGCTAGTGTTTTTGTGCTGTGTCTGAGGCCAGAACCAAACTCAGATCCTCCCGACTCCGGGGCCGATGCTTTACTTACTGCGCCACCTAGCTGCCCCTCTAGGCCACTTTCTAAGACTATAATCTACATATGAACTGGTGATTTATATAGGTGGAGGGAGTTTCCACACTGAGGGTTCTTCCTAACTGATGAAGTCACAAGTCTAGTCCCATCTTCCTTTCTTTTGTAAGAAAGAATGTTGTGAAAAGGATTAAGTTTATCACCACACATTTTGGTTCAGGAGTGATTTATGTACAAATTTTATTACATATGCTTAGCAAAATAGATTCTTAGCTACTTAGATCATATTTACTTGAGCACATAAATTATCCACCTATAGAATGTAAGCTCTTTGAGGTCAGAGGCGGTTTCATTATGTCTTTGAATCCTTCAGCCTAATGAAATGCTTAATAAATGTGAATTGAATTCAGTGGAACCAAGGAAAGTCATTTTCTGGGGGTCACTTGCTATTGTTTCCATGAAGGAGGACTGGTAATGGCCCAGGGACCATTGAGTCCTGCCTGTGGAGCTGGTACATTGAAGTCAACAGCTGTGCATTTCAAAGGTAATTTTCTTCAGGCTACACAGACATGAAATGCAGCAAAGGTTTAAATAGCATCAGCTAAATTGTAAATGGGAGAAATGTTAGGGCATAGATCAGGACCAAAGAATTACGCATGGGGAAAGAAAAACTAATGGCCATAGAACAAATATTAAATCACACTTAAAATAATTTTTGTATGTGGGGAAGAAGTAAATTCAAATAGGTTGATGAAAAAGCAAGGGCCAGAGTTGAAATTACTTCCTATTTTAATGGACAGTAGGGTGAAATCATGTTGAATTCCACAGTTGCAGTGACATCGAGGCGAAGGACAAGTTCTTAGACAGCTGTTATTGAAAAGAAAGCTGTAACTTAACTAAAGAATAAGGAAAATGCCAACAGAAATGAAGGACCCTGAATCTAGGGGACAGCCACTGAAATGGTATATACTCTCCCACACAAATTGAAGCGATCAAAATAAATGCCAAGGACACCAAGAAAGTGAAAGTAACTTATCAGAGGTTAATGCCTTTTATGCTTTGTTCATATGGCAACTTGCTCTGGTAGTTAGATAAAAAGGATTGGGGACCAAGAAAGGGCATAAGGTTTTTCTAATCCACACTGAGCTGCTGGCTCTGTATGACCTGACAACTCACTGGAGTTTCTCGTGCTTCACTCAGCCTAGCCATAGGTTGAAAAAAAAAAAAACAACCCACAGCTTTAAGGGGAAAAAAGTGTGAGAAGAGATCTTATTGCCAGTTCAGGAGCCCAGGTATTATAAAATAGTCATTTGTTTGGGAATGATGATAATAAAGAGTTGAATCAGCATGTCAGATTGAATCTGATATCTTGTTTGAGACTATTGTAATGGTTATGGGGTTTGAAGATCTTCCATACTCCTTGAACTTGCTGACATAGCAGGAAGGGATGGGGCAGGAGGAAGCCGAGCTGGAGCCATTGTGGTGACTGGGAGCATGGTGGTGGTGGTAGTGGCAGTGGCCACGTGTGGCAAACTCTTTTTTTTTTTTTTTTGAGCGAACGAGAATTTCTGCTAAAGACTCCTGCTGAGGACTGCCAAGGATGGGAACTGTGGGGGACAGAGCTGCTGGGAGCAAGCTGCATGGATGCTGAGCAGTTGCTGTGAGTGAGGAGAGTAGGATCTTTGCTTGAGTTAGCCTGTTCTGTTTTGAAGGTTTGATAATGTGGGTGTTTAATACATTAACTCTGTGTGCCAACTCCATAACTACTGTGATGGCTTTGACTTTCTGGTTTGGGGACTCAGTTTTCTGATATTTGAATAAATGTTCTAGCTATATCCCCCATGTAGAGAGCCTGTAACATTTTGTGATTAATAACCATGTCAGCATATTTATAGTTACTGTAGGCATTGTGATACTGAATTGTTGATACAATCATCTAGTATCATCTTTGGTGGTGAAAGAGAGAAGGGACCAAACAAAGTACCCAAATTTGCACAGGAAGTTGGAGGTTCATTTCTTTGCTTTTAGCACAAAAACTCTGAGGTGAAGACAAATTGACTTCAATTTAACAAAAATTTATTAAATGTCTTCTACATGTCTGGTATGGATATTGGGGACCCAAACATAAACACAAAATTGGCATAAGGTGATGAGGGCCTGAAGTACATCATCATAGTATTTTCATTCCTCAGTCAAAAACATTTCATGAATGTCTGCTGTGGATATCTCATTAGTCTAAATTGTTGAGGCTTAAATGTCTTTGTGATACAAGAACATACAGATTTGATCTACTTTGGGGCTGTAGATTCTGTGGCACTGAACAGAACAACAATAACCAAAGGTCTCACCTTTTCACCTTTCATTTTTAGCACCTCTTTCCAATAATCTGCCATAGGCACCCCCTGTTCTAATTCTGCCCTCTAAAGCTATAGCAAATCTGGGCAGCATACTAAAAGCAGAGTCATCACGTTGCTGACTGAGGTCCATATAGTCAAAGCTATGGTTTTTCCAGCAGTAATGTATGACTGAGAGAGTGGGAGTATAAGGAAAGCCAAGCACTGCAGGACTGATGCTTTTGAATTGTGGTGTTGAAGAAGAATTTTGGGGGTCCCTTGGATAGCAAGGAGATTAAATGAGTCAATACTTAAAGAAATTAATTCAGACTATTCACTGGAAGGCAAAATACTGAAGCTGAAGCTGCAGAATAAGAAGATGGGACTCATTGGAAAAGACCTTGATGTTTGAAAAGATTGAAGGCAAAGGAAAAGGGGATGGGGGAGGATGAAATGGATAGATAATGGTATGAACACAATGAACATGAACTAGGCAGACTTTGAGAAATAATGGAGCATAGAAGGGCCTTGTGTGCTACGGTCACAAAGATGGGGTCACAACTAAACAACAACAACAAAAGTTAACTATCTGTTATATCTTTTTTCACATCACTAGAGGATTGTGGGTTTTTTGGTGGTGGGGGAAGATCCAGCTTTTCTGAGTGTTCTTCAGATTCCTTGATAGTTGAGATTGGTTTACCAAGGGGTTGAGATAAAGAAGGGAGGAGATTATAGTCAGTACAAGGGTTGTGCCTTGGAAGGGAAAAACAAAACAAAACAAAACAACAACTGAGGGGTGGAAGGAATTCATCACTTGGTTGCCAGCACTAGTGTTGAACCTCTGCATATTTAGCTAGGCTGATTCTCAGATAGTGAATTTAGATGGCTGCTTCAGCTATCCTGGAGACAGCAAGGTGGTGCAATGGATGAGGCCTGGAATCAGGCATTACTAAGTTCAAATCCTGTCTCAGATATTTACTATCTGCGTAAGCTGTGTAACACCTCTGCCTGCCTCAGTTTCTTCATCTGCAAAATGGAGATAATAATAGCATATACCTCCCAGGTATATGTTGTTCTTAAGATAAAATGAGATAATGTGTGTGCCTGTTAATACTACCACTAAAAGTCTTTCCAACCTGGTAGAATGTGCTAAAGGTTAGTGAAGATCAGATGGAAGATTAATTCTCTGTTGATATTATTATTACCACTACCACCACCACCAATCACACCAGCAGCAGGATCAGCAGCCCCAGAAACCACAATGGCTAGCATTTATATGATACTTTAAAGTTTGCAAAGAACTTAACTAATTTAATTTGATCACATTGATGGCATGGTTCTCCATATGCACCCCTCCCTTTTCCCCAAGAATTGTTGTGAGGGTCAAACGAAATAATATTTTTAAAGCACTTTGCAAACTTTAAAGTATAAACTTTAAATGGCAAGTATCATCATTGTTGCTACCACCACCATCATCATGACCATTTGTAATGTAATGCCAAGGAAAGGCAACCTCCCAAGGTTCAGAATACCAGCATAGGTGCTCTCCATTTTATTCAGTGACAAACCAAGAACAGAGAAGATCAAAACATGACATCATTCAAAATACAGCATTTACTAAGTGTGATTAAATAATCTCCAAGTACTACCCCACCCCAGGACCTTCCAATCATTCAATCAATTACAAAGTCCCTATTCTAAATACTACTCCACCCCTACTGTACCTTCATTTAGTCCACCACAAAGCCCCTCTGCTCAAATGGAGATTAGTTTCCAATCTAAGTAAAGTACATTCATTTGTTCAACCATAGAACACAAAAAGGTCAAAAGTTCCCCACCCCTGGATCACAATTGAATCTACCCCAGAGTTACATCAAGTTTAAGCACAGCACTTAATACCCAAATGGAGGTCTTTTCTTCATCTTGACACCAGGCAAGTTCTCAGCAATCTTAGTTCCTGGGGAGACAAGGCTTAGCAAGGCCACAAGATACATTGCCAGTCCCTTCATTAATTCATCCTCTGTCTGTAGAACAGTCCTAGAACCCCTGAAAACATTAGCAAAACCCTCTCCCAGGATTTCTGTAAACATACAACAAGAAAATCCTTCTTCAGGGCTTCTGAACCAACAGAAAGGTTCCCAGACCCCTGCAACAACAGCACTGTCCTTCACCAGTGGACAGTATTCACTCTCTGTCTGCAGGACAGTCTCAGGATCTCTTAGCCAGCAGCCAGGTTCCAGGACTTCTTCAACAAAAGGACTGTCTTTCACCAGTGGACAAATCTGGCAAAACAACATCAAAAAAGACAAAGTACCAGCAAAACAGCCATGTCTCCTCAGTCCTTGGCAGCTCAGGGGGCAGGTCTCAAAAGTCCAGGGCAATTCAAAGTGGCCCCCCAGCAATTCTCTCAGCCTCTCTCTCTGCCTCCACGAGGTGCTGCTTCCAAAAAGTTCTTCTGCCTCTCTCTTGTCTCTCCAAAATCTACTTCACCAGCTCCTCCCAGCTCAGGACTTTCTTTTCACATCAACAAGTCCATCCCACAGGTGGGACTAACAAGCTCTGGGTTTTAACACAATCAATTTGAAAACCAAGCCAATACAGGGGAATCTTTATATTCCATTACTATCATACCATTATAGTTATTATAATTTTGTGGCTGAGGACCTGATTGGATCAATCTCAGAATACTACAGAGTCTCTTTAGTGATATCCATAATCATTCAAAATAATTCATTTTGGAATGATAGATTTAAAGTTGAGAGGAATCTTTTAAGATATCTAGGCCAACCCTTCATTTTTCATATGAGGTAACAAAGGATCCAAGAAGTTCAATGATAAATACAACATCACATAGTTAGTGGCAGAGTTGGGCTTTGAATCCAGGTCTGCTGACTCCAAATCCAATACTTTACTACTGGGAAATGGGAAATCCTATAGTTGATGACAGTAGGCTGTAGCATAGTTCCAGTAATATTCAGCTTTTAAGAAGAATCATAAAATATATTCTATGAAACTTATCAGAAAATAAAGTAGACAGATCCTGTAGTAAGAGTTAGGATGGCCTAACTGAGGCACTCATCAAGTAATATTGAAAGAACTTCCAAAAGACTTCACTGTGCTGACTGGATCCTTTTTTTTTAATTGATAGAAGAATATGGTCAAGAGTTATAATAATGTGAGGGTCTGGATAGGTTTTAGCCTGTACCATTGGGAGAAATACTCACCATATAATTAAATCAGAAAGCTGGTAAAGTATTGATGTTTGGAATAAAAATGGCAGTGCCTGCATAAAGAAAGACTACCTTTTATATCTGGACTAATGAAAATAAGATGGAGACGTGATATCTGTCTCCCTGAAACTTAGCACAATCTGATGGATTTCAATGTTGTTTCACAGATATGTCTATATTTAAAGCCTAGAGAGGCAATGTGGCCTTTTGGATAGAGACCTAGCCTTAAATACAGAAAGACCTAGATTCCCGTCATGTTTCTAACACAAATTATGTGACCTTGAACAAAGCACCTAACCTCTCAGTGCTCTAGGCAACTCTAAAGATTCTAAGTGGCAGAGAAAGTACCAGCCTGTGATAGTAGAAGGAGTTTCCCATACCGGTAGAATTGTAGGTCCTGTATCAGTCTCTTAAAATTGAAGCATCGGAACTGAAAGAAGTCTGAAGATGGTAAGAAAGAAGCTGCAGGGGACCTCTTGTGCTATTATTTTGGACCTAGCAAGAGCATATAAAGATTCCAAAGCTACTGGTGTGCTCATGTGGAAAGATGGGCAGACATTCAACAAAACAGGATGTTCTCAAATCCAGGAGAAAGAAGAAAGGATGAGCGGCAACTATTCTGGCTTGCCAGAACCCCATAAAGTCTACCACAGGTAATGAATCAAAGGGTTAAGAAAGTGGAAAGATTTCTTAGAGCATAGGGAAGAAACCTTTTTCCCAGTAAATCTGATGATATGCCTGTAATTAAGTCAAATAGGTTAAAGGCTTGTTATGCTAGCATTAACACGTAATTCATCCATTGAATTACAATGAGATTCATGTAAGGATTACACGTAAAATTCCATGTAATGAGATGTATTCATCATCAAAAAGCTTTTTGCCCTTTAAGAAAATGTTACAATAATTATCCCATGAACGTGAAAAGTCAATAGAGGTGAAAATGCATGTCTTTTTATACCATCATTCTGATTGTATTTATATTGGCAAGGCCAAACCCTGCTGACATTTAGCTATCCAGAGAGAGAGGCCTGGCGATGCTGCTCTCTCCTCTCATCTCACCCTTTCCTCTTGGGGTACCCAAGAGAAGCTCTTTGCCCTCACATTCATCCTTTCTATTAATGCTGCAGAAATGAGAATCTTGTTTCCAAAGACGTTCTTTCCATTATATATGGCTGTTAGCTTCTCATAGCTATTATTTCCTATAACTTTGGAGGAGGAAGTGGTAGTATTCTTAATGAAAATATGTGGTTCTTGGTGTGGGTGTCCATAGGGAGTGATGAGTTCCAATTCTAAGGAAACTTTTAATTTGTTCCTATCTATAGGAATCTCTTTTGCCACAGGTTTGCCCACATATCATTAATAACAGCTTGGAAATAAATGCAGGGCCTATCTTGCCAAATACAGATTCTCTATCCAGGATAAATTATGTCCCAAATATTAATTGATAGATAAACTCAATTTCTCTATCATTAATCTGATGGGATGCAGAACAATACAGTAGCTTCTTTCCAGCATTTGGCCATAGTTTATTTTGTCAGAGTAGCTAGGGCCCACAAGACAACGAATTGAGGACATGAAGCCTCTCTTCTTACTACTGGTGTATCTGGAGGGGAGGAACTGTGTTTACTTTAAAGGGGTGGGGGATGTGTGATTTTTCTTTGGTTTCCCACATTCATCAATTATCAGAGTTCTTTATACTTTGATGATGCTCAGTGAAAGATCTTCATGGAAAGTACTTGTGTCTATTGCAAATTCTTATTATTTTGAATAAATAGATGAAATAATGGAATATTATGCAATTTTTACTTCCTTTTGTGAGGAAACAAAAAACTTTAGAGATGATATTTGTCCATGCCAATGACATTACCACAATTTAAGAGGAACAGCAGTTTAATAGTGGGAGCTGGAAAGCAGTAGCTGCCATTAATAATCTTAATAGCTTCATGCTGCCTGTTTCTTTCCCCCTTAACAGTATTTTTTCAACTACATGTAAAGATAGTTTAAACATTCATTTTGCAAAATTTTGGGTTCCTAGTTTTCTCCTTCTCTCACTTACCTTCCCCCTCCCCAACACAGTAAGCAATCTGATATAGGTTATACATATACTATCATGTTAAACATATTTCCACATTAGTTATGTTGTGAAAGAATAATCAGAACAAAAGGGGAAAAAACCACAGGAAAGAGAAAACAAAAACAAAAAACATAGGGAAAATAATATGCTTCAATTTGCCTTCAGACTCCATAGTTCTTTGTCTGAATGTGGTTGACTTTTTCCATCATGAGTGTTTTGGAATTGTCTTGGATTGTTGTGCTGCTGAGAACAGCTAAGTCTAATCATCAGACAATGTTGCTGTTGCTGTGTACAATGTGTTCCTGGTTATGCTCACTTTACTCAGCATCAGTTTGGGTAAGTCTTTTCAGGTTTTTCTGAAATCCACCTGCTCATCATTTCTTATGGTACAATAATATTCCATTATATTGATATGCTGCAACTTGTTCAGCCATTCCCCAATTGATGGGCATTCCCTCAACATCTTGACCACCACACAAAGCACTTCTATAAATATTTTTGTACGTATGGGTCCTTTTCCCTTTTTATGATCTCTTTGGGATACAGACCTAGTAGTGTTATTGCTGGGTCAAAGGGTATGCACAGTTTTATAACCCTTTGGTCATAGCTCCAAATTGTTCTCCAGAATAGGTGGATTAATTCATTTCATCACCAATGCATTAGTGTTCTAATATTCCCACATCTTCTACAACATTTACCATTTTCTATTTCTGTCATGTTAGCCAATCTGATAAATGTGAGGTGGTATCCCTGAGTTATTTTAGTTTGCATTTCTCTAATCAATAGTGATTTAGAGAATTTTTTCCCATTTCTTTTAACCTCTTTTTTTGCTTTTTTTTTTTTTGGAGAGGGGAGGGCAGGGCAATTAGAGTTAAGTGACTTGCCCAAGGTCACATGGCTAGTAAATGTTAAGTGTCTGAGGCTAGATTTGAAGTCAGGTCCTCCTGACTCCAGGGCTGGTGCTCTATTCACTGTACCACCTAGCTGTCCCATTTTTTTCATTTATTGATTTGAAAACTGCATATAGATATTCTTTGCCATTTATCAATCGGAGAATGATATATTCTTGTACATTTGACTCAGTTATCTACATATTTTATAATTGAGGCCTTTATCAGAAACCATGGCTATAATATTTGTTTTCTAGCTTTCTGTTTTCCTCCTAATCTTGGTTGCATTCATTTTATTTGTGCAAAAAGGTTTTAATCTAATGTAATCAAAATTATTTATATTATATTTCATAGTCTTCTCTATCTCTTGTTTGGTCATAAATTCTTCCCTTCTCCATAGATCTGACAGGTAAACTATTCCTTGCTCTCCTAATTAGTTTATGGTATCATCCCTTATGTCTAAATCATCTACCCATTATGACCTGATTTTGGTGTGAGATGTTAGTCTATGCCTAGTTTCTGCCATACTACTTTCCACTTTCCCCAGCAGTTTTAGTCAAATAGTGAGTTCTTATCCCAGAAGCTGGAGTCTTTGGGTCTATTGAACAGTAGATTACTCTAGTCATTACCTGCTGTGTCTTGTGTACCTAATCTATTCCACTGATCAACCACTCTATTTCTTAGCCAGTACTAAATAATTTTGATGGTTGCTGCTTTATAATATAGTTTTAGATCTGGTACAGGTAGACTACCTTCCTTTGTTTTTTTTTCATTAATTCTCTCCATGTTCTTGACCTTTCGTTCCTACAGATATATTTTATTTTTCTAGCTCTATAAAATAATTTTTGGTAGTTTGATTGGTATGACACTGAATAAGTAAATTAATTTAGGTAAAATTGTCATTTTTATTTTATTAGCTCGGCCTACCCATAAGAAATTGATTTTTTTCCAATTGTTTAGATCTGAGTTTCTTTATGTGAAAAGTGTTTTGTAATTGTGTTGATATAGTTCCTGGGTTTGTCTTGGAAGGTAGACTCCCAAATATTTTATATTATCTACACATTTCAAATGGAATTTCTTTCTCTTGCTGCTGGGCTTTGTTGGTAATATATAGAAATGCTGATGATTTCTGTAGTTTTCCTTTATATCCTGCAGCATTACTAACATTGTTCATTGTTTCAAGTAGTTTTTTAGTTGATTCTTTTTTTTTTTTAAAGCAATCGGGGTTAAGTAACTTGCTCAAGGTTACACGGCCAGTTATTTCTGGGTGTGGTGCTGAGTATCTGTGCCCAGATTTGATCCAGGTCATCCCGACACTGGAACCAGTGCTCTTACTCGCTGATCCACCTGGCCGCCCCTAAGCAATTGGGGTTAAGTAACTTGCTCAAGGTTACACGGCCAGGTGTTTCTGGGTGGGTGCTCAGTGTCTGAGCCCGGGATTCAATCTCCAGGTCTTCTCAACACTGGAGCTGGTGCTCTTACTCGCTGTGTACCTGGCCGCCCCATTTTTAGGTGATTCTTTAGGATTAAGTATAACATTGTGTCATCTGCAAAGAGTGACAGTTTTGTTACCTCATTACCTATTCTTTGAAGAAATCTCTTAGCCCTGTTTGCCTCAGTTTCCTCATTTGTAAAATGAGCTGGAGAAGGAAATGGCAAACCACTCCAGTAATTTTGACAATGAAATCCCAAATGGAGTCACAAGGACCCAGGCATGATTGAAAAATGAATGATAGCTATTTGGAATGTGTTCCCATTCTATTACAGTTTCTTAGATTTTTAAATTGTTATATAGAAATGTTGTTGATTTTTGATAGCTTATTTTGTAGCCTGCAAGTTTTGTAAAGCTATTATCTCAATTAGTATCTTATGTGTTTATGTAGGCTTTTCCAAGTATGCCATCATATCATCAGAAAATGAGGACACTTTTATCTCCTTTTTAACCTATCTTTAAAAGCTTTCATCTTGGGTTATTGGTAAAGATTTTGCAGAAGTATAGTGGGGAGAGTGAACACTCTTGTTTTTACTCTTGTATTTATTTTACTTTATTATATTTACTTTATTGTATTTTACTCTTGTATTTATTGGGAGCTTGTATATATTCTTTTGAAAATTCCCTGTTAATATGCTTTTACTATTTATTGATCAGAGGATTATTATAGAGGTTGAAAAGACATAGTACTGTGGTTATAGAAGAAGAAAGTGGAAAAAAACAGTCCTTTAAAAAAAGATCCAATATTGGAGACAAATGGAGGAAAGCATAAATCTAGCTTTAATATCTTTAATTGTAAATGAATTTTAAAAATTCAATAAAATTTATAAAGTGACTCAATTTCATAAGAAAACTTCACAATTTGTTGCTTATGAGAAATGTGTGGTTTTTTTTAAACAAAGGCAAACAATAAAATTGAGGCATTGGAAAATTTTACTGTATATTAAGTGAATCTAAAGAAAACAAGGAGTTGCATTCATGCTACCCAATATAGCAAAATCAAACATTCAAAATATAAAAAGGAATACAGAAGGAATCTACTTTATGCTGAAAGGAACTATTAACAACCTACCAGTGTTAGTATTAAACTTATATGGTGCCATTACCTTTGCACCAAAATTAATAAAGGGAACATTAATTAAGCTACAAGAATACATAAAAAGCACCACAATAGTGACAGGAGATGTCAATGTCTTCTCAGTTTTTGCTAGGTGTAGCAGAAACGTAAGAAAAAGGAAAATATAGAACTGAACAAATTGCTGGAGGAAGTAGAGATAAAAAGTTTATGATATCTCTAAATGGGGCCTCAAAAGAATATATATATATATATTTTTCAGTACCACATAGAGCTTTTATAAAAGATTGACCATGTATCAGGTCCTAGAGATATTGGAAACAAATGTAAAAAGGCAAAAACCAGTAGAATGTCCTATGGAACATTCAGTTCAGGATGAGGCTGTGTTTTCCTTCCTCATTTGAGTTAATCCAGCTAAGACCAGATATTCATATGTTTGGAATGTTATGAAACAAATTCTTGATCTTAAACTGAAGGAATTAGGCAGACTCAGATGCCCCCTTCTTACACTGAGATTCTGCCCAGTGCTCTTTTGTTTTCTCTGAGCTTGGCTCCCCTAACAATAAATTCTCTTTACCAACCATCTTAACTCTTCCAGTTCTGACCATGACCTAAGTAAACTCACACATCTACCTATACTGCTATCTGCTCCATCACAGTTTCCTGCACATTGTTTCATATATTTGTATTCTATTGAAATAATCCTTCCAGTGATCCTCTGAGTATTGTAGCCCACCAGAGTAGAAATAACTCTGTTCTGAATAGATCCTAATCTAGTCTCCATTTTGAATAGGTTATCTCAAAACTTCCTGCTTGAGCCATTCTCCATTCTAGAATCTCCATTCATGAATATCTGTTCTAAAAAACTACCCTATGGGGGGCGGCTAGGTGGCACAGCGAGTAGACTGCTGGCCCTGAAGTAAGGAGGACCTGAGTTCGGATCCGGACTCAGACATTTAACACACACAAACAAAAAACCTAGCCGTGTGACCTTGGGCAAGTTACTTAAAAATCCAATTGCCCTCCAAAAAGAAAAAAAAAAGAAAAAAAAACTACCCTATGGGAATGGGGAATCATGCTCCCATTTTGGGACATGACATTGAAATTGATCTCATTCATACCATAGCACATCCCCCAGTAGGGGACCATCAAAGGTGATCCTAACATTATGAAACCATCAGATCTTGCTGGGCTGGCCTAGTTCCATTTCTCAAAGTATTAGATCCTTGGGCTAGGATCTCAGAGGGATGTATTTTTTTTTAGGAAATTGCAAAGCATACAGTATCAGTCTAGATCTACTTGGTTAAAATTATAATCAAGGGCAATTATTTTAAAAATATAATGTGTCAAAAGGTATTAAAATATAATAATTTCATTCCATACATTGTGGAGCAAAGGTACGAAGTCATGCCACCATACGTCACAAAAATGAATAAATTATCTGGGTAAGTAGATAAGGAAAGATATAATGCAAACAACCATCTTCCCCCCTTATAATCAACCTAAAGTTTTATAATCAGGATATTGCAGTTTCTGTTAAACAGGATGCTGAGAAACCGGATACTGTGAATAGTTTTCAAGGCAGGATACTTTAATTACATTGGAAAACCTTTCATAGAACAACCTTATCCTGCCATCACCTCTGTCGCTCTAGTAGAGTGCATGCTACAGAGAGTACACAAATCTTGCATTTTCTACTAACCAGGAAGCTTCATTGCCCATCAGATTCACTGGAGGGTGAAGCATCAGAAGCAGGAAGTTGACTGGAACCTCAACATCTCTTCAAGAAAACTCGAAAGAAAGAGAGAAAGAAAGAAAGAAAGAAAGAAAGAAAGAAAGAAAGAAAGAAAGA
>NW_027187460.1:56128552-56133772 GCF_028583685.1 Petaurus breviceps papuanus | reverse complement strand
AAAGAAAGAAAGAAAGAAAGAAAGAAAGAAAGAAAGAAAGAAAGAAAAAGAAAGAAAGAAAACAATTCAATTCATAGAAATCAAGAGACAAACTTATGAGTTGGGAATCTTAATCATGAATTTAGGATGTTTTTAGACTTTTGTAGGTTTTTCTTTCAAAGACAAGATTTATTCTGAATTTGGTAGATATCACTTTCCAGACCTTCAGCAACTGAAGACTTTTCCTATCACTCAGGTCCTAGTGCATTGAGATCAGGGTCTTATGGGCTGGCTCTGACTAAAGCCAGGGCCTTGGTAGTTTAGTTTTGAGACTGAGGTGAAATAAAACATCTATAATCCCATTAACAGTTTAAAACAGTTAAACATAGCAGAGAAGGATATTCAGAACAAGGAAGGGACATTCATCCAGGATATAGTTTTGATCCATATGATCACAGCTTTTTAATGTTGGCATGTGAATTCTGCTACTCTGAAGTCAGAAGTCTTTTGCAAAAGCTCCAGTTGCTACCTCCTCCTTCTCCCCAAGTGACCAGGAAGCTACATCAATGATCATAATCTTAGTTCCTCAAACCAATGAAACCTCCAAAAAAATTTAAACATATTTAAAGGAAAAATTAGTCTAATTTTTTGGGGAGCGAGACTGTTAGTGCGTTGGTACAGTTAGCATGAAATAAACAAGTTAATTAGAAGTCAACTATGAAAAAATGTTAGCATGAGGAAGAATTTTAAAACAAGAACAAATTTATATCTTCATAAGCTAAGGGAAAACCATTTTTTTACATTTTTAAAATTTTAAATGAGTGATATTTATTTTCATAAAGGCCCACTATTTCACCTTTAAATTATTTTATGAAACTTGTTAAGATAATAAGACAGGCTGATTTCCACACTGAAAGGGTGTCTTTGGGCATTGATCAAGAAATAATTTGGGCTTTCTAAGAAAAAAAGACTTAGTTACCCTCCCCCACCCCACCCCCTCAAGGTTTCTTAAGCAAAAAAAAAAGTTCAATTTGGCTATCAAATACTCACTCTCTGTCTCCCTACCTGCACAAACCTCCTTCTACTCACAGTATAGTGGGTAATATATAGAATTATATAAAAACAGACAGTATCACCTTTCAGCCAGATTGAACTGACTTTTAACCTGTGAATAACCAAAGCTGAACAGAGCATATTAGAAACAGGAGAGACAGAAATCAAACAGAAGTTTAATTTCCAAGTGGGGGAAATTGCTTTCAAGTAAAGAGGCAGATTAGATGCATGCGTCAGTATCCCACCTGTAGTAGCGGAATCCAAGGCAATGTAAGAAGATCTCAACACTTATAAAAATGGTTGTACAGTGAGCTGTACCTCTGACAACGAAGGGTAACAGTGACAATGTGACAAGTTTGATTCATAGCAGAATTTTAAGACCACAACTTGTCTAAGCTTGCCCTGTGTTTTTCTGAGCTCATAGAACACCTGGTGCTGGTCAAAGCAATACAATAATCATGTGATTTTGCCAGAAGATGAGATCATCCAGAGGGTGAGTGCAAAGGATTGTTGTTATGCCAAACTCGGAGCACAGCTTGCTTGCTGGACCTTAGCCCTGGAAAAAGGGTATCTCCTAATATCTTGACATATGTTATTGGCATATAGCCACAGAATTATGAACATAAATTTACTCATGAAAGATGTTTAAATGGAGAACCTTTCCAGTTCTGTTATTTCTATATTTAAAATGTTTGGGTGATAGAAGGAAAGAACTAGGTAATTAAATCAAGTCAATTTTAGGGAAATTCAAAGTAGAGAGGTCATTTCAGGCCTGGATAATCAGGGGAGGCATTATGTAGGAATTGAGGAAGATAAGGTGGGAGAGGAAGGTCAAGATCATGTTCTGAAAGACCTTAAGTGTTAAGCAAAGGATTTTGAACTTTATTCTAGCGTGAATGGAAAACTATTTAAGATTTTTAATCAGGGAAATGGAACAATCCAAAGAGTTTTTTTTAAGAAGATTAATCTTGTAGCCTTGTATAGCATGGGTTGGATGAGGGAGAAATTGGGGAAGAACATTATCTTCCTCACTAATGAATACTTACTAATTACTTACTATGTGTGAAGGACAGTGAATAGCTACTGGGGATAAAAAAAATGTACCAGATATAGCCCCTAGCTTAAGGATTTTCTAGTTTACCTAGGAAGACAGGGTATGTATAAAAATAATAAAACATGAAAATCACCATATTGAAATAACAAATGAGTGTCACAGAAACAAGTGCCACAGGAGCATAGAATTATGTGTTAGTGCAATGAACTTGGAGTCAAGAAGACCTATGTTTGAATCCTACACCTGACATTGTTTCTCTCTCTGTCTCTGTCTCTGTCTCTCTGTCTCTCTGTCTCTCTCTTTCTCTCTCTCTCTCTCTCTCTCTCTCTCTCTCTCTCTCTCTCTCTCTTTCTCTCTCTCTCATACAGAGAGAAACGGAGAGACACAGATAGAAACTATGGACAAATTGCTCAACTTTTTTTCTTTTTCTGTAAAAAGGGAGCATCTGTGTTCTATATCTGTATTCCGCAAAATAGGTATATTCTCTTCCGTTTGCTTCCAACTATAAGTAGCCATTGCCCAAAGCTCCATCCTTAGCCCTGTCCTTTGGTTCCACTTTCCACGCCTCCTGAACTTGCTCCAAAGTTAACTGAGCTTGACTGGGATCATTCCCATAGTTATCTCAACTGGCAGTCTAATGGTCAAATTACTGAAAGATTTGAATGTTCAGTTAAAGTAGTTGAACTTTATTCTAGATGTAATTGGGAGCCAAGATTTTGAGCCTGAGACAGAAAACTGATGATATCATTGACAGAAAAATGGAAATTTAGCTTAAGAGACAGGTTAGGGAGATAATGTTAGATTGGATATATATCCATCTGGAAATAAGGAGCATGTGGTTTGAATGACAAGAGTTTAGGAAAGCAGATATAGCTAGAATCCCCATGTATAGTTGTAAATATTTCCTGAATGAATGAATTTTCATTTGCTATTTCTTTTGGTAGATATAGACAGTAGAGTTAGGAAATAGAAATGATGATACATGGTTTTGATATAATGTTGGGAGTTAAATACTGTGTTAATTGGCATGGTGATGTGTGGTGGGGAAGGAGACACGGAAGTGAACATTTTCTCCTTAAAATTTTACTTCTCATCAATTTCAGTTGAGTAGAAATAATGTTGTCCCTCTGCTCTTAATTGGCCAGTTAATCTAATTTTTATTTTTCATCTGAAATGTTAATAGCTAAAAGTTCTGTTTCTTGGCTGTCAGTGTTATATTAAGCTTAACTATGAGCTTTTGTCTGGAAGTTTAAAATTCCAGGGTTATAGCCCTGCCTGGAAATGCAGATTCCTTTTATGGAATTTAAAAATAGGCCAAGTTTTATCAAAGGGTTTTCTTTCATGTTCTTTGATTGTTAAGCTACGTAAGTTAACCAAAAGATATCTATGCATTAACCCATGTTGCAGGGTTTTTTTTATCTTCTTTGGCAATCCCATGGGTTTAGTTAAGTACATTAAATGGAGCATAAATCTTTATGTTGTTTTCATTAAGTCACATATTTAGAATACATCTCCAAGTTTATTTGATCAATTGTAAAATATTAGCTGTGGCCCTGAAGATCTGTGACATGGTCTGAAGCAAGTGAACAAATATTTCAAGAGAATGCTTGTGTGTGCTGGAATGTAAGGATATATTACAACAATGATGCAAGTTTGGAAATATTGTCATCTTCTTTATTTTGTTTGAAATATATATGTATATATATATACATATTACACACACACACGCACACACACATGCACGCTCAACTTTGAAGATGCTTTAAACAACTAAGTATTCTTTGTTTGTGCTGCTATTCCATTCCTTTTCCATCAGCTTCCTAGCTTTCTGACACTGATCAAGTCTCTTAACTACTCAGGTCCCCAGTTTATTCATCTGTAAAGTGGGGATAATAATAGCACCAACTTCATAAGGATTTCTGAGGATAAAATGTAAAACATTTTGCAATCCCTAAAGCACCATATAAATATGGACCATTATTATTATCATTAATATTAATAGACTTTTACTAGTTTTTACCTGAATAAAAGAATGTCTCCTATCAAAATCATACTTTGAGGGTAGCAGACTTAGAAGACCATTTTCAAGAACCTAAGAGAAGGTTTGGGGTTTGATTGCTATTCTGTAAACTTCTCACAGACAGGGAGTGTCTTATTTTTGTATCCCCATCACCGTGCAAAATACATATTTTTTTTCAGAGTAGGCACTTAATAAATGTTTTTTTAATTAAAACAAATCAAATTATTTCATTCCAAGGTGATGTGATATTGTTGTAAAATCTACAAACTTATCTTACATCAATCCTTTACAATTAATTTTCCTAGGTGAGGGGCTTGGATATTTCATTTAAATAAAGACACTGTTGACATGGATGGATCATCTATAAGGACTTACCACTGGAATACTTCTTAAAGACAATATGGCAAATTGGTAATTGCATAGCATAATAGAATTAGAATCAGGGAGATCTGGATTCAAGTACTATTTCAATCACTTACTAGTTGTGTGAACAGAGAGAAGTCAGTTAACATCTCCATGTCATCAAGTCTTGGAGTTTCTTCCAAGTTTAAATCTCTTATTTCATGATTTCTGAGAAAAAGAGAACTTCACATAATTGCTAACTCATAGCACCTTAAAATAAAAATGGGAATTCTGTTATAAAAATATATGATCCATGTATCTAGACAAATATATTAATTTTGTTGATGTGGGTCTTCAAAACATATATCTTTCAAAATGCATAAGGAATAATCTTCATACATTTCATGTTTTGAACTATAAGGGCTCAGAACCTGTTTATCTTTTCTCCTTTTTCTCAGAAGTTCTATGAAATGTTGAAGTGATTCATCTAAAGATATATTCCTTTATTTATCTATTCATCAATTCAATCATTAAGCATAGATTGAGAACCAGATGTGTACTGAATACTGTGCTAGGCACGGAGGTAGAAATGAAATTGAAATAAGTCTTGATCTCTCCCCTATTGGTGCTTTTTTTTGCAGGGATCCACAAATCACAACTATTCAGACCCTTTATTCCCTGAACTCAAACAACTTAAATACTTAGCTTCAATATTTAGCTCAATGTGATGGAGGTAGGGCATAGGAAAGGAAGAGAGAGAGAGAGAGAGAGA
>NW_027187460.1:56127724-56128152 GCF_028583685.1 Petaurus breviceps papuanus | reverse complement strand
GTTTTTTTTTTCCATCTATATATATAGGTGCCTGGATGTTCAGTAGTTATCAATAGTAATGTGTCAGATTAAAAAGCTAGTGGTATGTTAGACTGGGCTAAAGGAAATTGGCAGCCAGTTGGCAGATTGTATAGAGTGCTAGATTGGAGTCAAGATGTCTTGAGTTGGGATCCTGCCTCAGTCACTTATTAGCCATTTGACCCGGGGGAAGTCATTTAACCTGTCTGTCTCAATTTTCTCACCTAGAAAATGAGGATAATAATAATAGCACCTACCTCCCAGGGTTGTAAGGAGGAAAAAAGGAGATAACATATGTAAAGCAAGTTACAAAAGTTAGAGTACTATATAAATGCTAGCTATTATTCTCCTCCTCATCCCTACCATCATCATCATCATCATCATCATCATCATCATCATCATCATCATCA
>NW_027187460.1:56094455-56127624 GCF_028583685.1 Petaurus breviceps papuanus | reverse complement strand
CATCATCATCATCATCATCATCATCATCATCATCATCATCATCATCACCATAGTGTCTAGTATTCAAGAAATGATAGTCTTACTGTACTGTATCTTGGTCAGACTATACCTGGAGTTCTGTTTCTGGTTCTAGGCACACATTTCAAGAGGGACATTGACAATCAGGAGCATATTTGAAGAAGAGTGATGAGTAATGAAGGAATTTACAACAACATCATATGAAGATTGATCAATGGAATTGTGTATATTTAATCTGGAGAACCGAAGGCAGGGAGGATATTATAGCTGTCTTCAAGCATTGGAGGACTGTGGAAAAGGGATTAGTCTACTTCTGCTTGTTCCCAGTAGGGCAAAGTACAATGAACGAGTCAAAGCTACAGCTTAACATGAAGAACCTCTTAACAATTAGAGCCATTCAAAAATGGAATGGATAACCTCATGAAGTAGTGAGTTCCTCATCATTGGAAGTATTCAGAATAAACATTCTATCAACTTCTATTGGCAATTGTTGTTGAAGGACTTCATGTTTTGGGTAATATTTAAACTGGATGATCTCAAAGTTATCTTGAAAATTTGACATACGATGAATCTCCAAAATATTATGCCTGTGCTTTGACCCTCCTCTTCTTTCCACTGGAATTCAGACTCTGACTCACACCCCCTGGGCTCTGAGAGGCGAGCTCTCACTTTATCTTGCTATAATCAGGTTACCATGCTACTTCGCAGCCACCTCCAAATAACGTCATAGTCCCACCTTCCTAACTCTAGTTCCTTTATTAGAATATAAGTTCCTTGAGGGTAGAAACTGTCTTTCTTGCTTTTAGATGTATCTCCAGGACCTAACAGAGTACCTGACACATAGTAATGTTCAATAAATGGCTTTTTCCTTCATTCATTGTTCTCTCAAAGGTATTGTCAGATAAACTTTTAGTGGCCTATACACACATGATACATGAGCAGAGCAGAGGAGCAATGCCAGGGTGAATTTCTAGAGGCTTGTTGCTAACAAGGTCATAGGACAAGTGCTGAGAGGTTGATAACTTAAAATATTTACTGGTTGAAAATGTTAGTACACTTGAAATATGGCTATTATAACAATAAAAAATTAAAAATCAGGCAACCCTATATGGGGTCCATCAACCCAATGGAGGATTTACAAAGGGGATTTATTTAAGTTGAATAAACTGCATTTATATTACTACATTAAGGAAAACCAGGGCAGCTAAGCTGCAGGACCAGCAAGCAATGTCTGTGTGCAATGACCCTGAGGACTACATCAGCTTTTCTTTCACTCTGAGCCTGCCTATAGGTACAAGATAAAGACAGGAAGAGAGAGAACGTCTGAACTGGCATTTGTTGTATGTTGGTCTATTTTATTGTAGTCGCATAGCATATTTTCTTGGAAGTAAGGATAATAGGAGAACCAGTTGTGACCTCTTTATAAGTAAAGTAGTAGTTCTTTGCCAGTTTGCCATTTATGGGAAATTTCTCTTGAGTGTCTCTGTGTTTTCTCTGTTGTGCTTATCTATGTATGTCTTGTGTGCTGGACTATCTGACCAGATGCTCAGATAACATCAGACAGTTTGGGGGATTGTGACTCCTTGTCACAAGGTCAATGACAGCTGTTTCCTTACTAAATACTTTAGAAGGTTAGATATCTTCTCTTAGATATGCCAATGGTAGAGGTACAGGAACTCTGACCATAAGATCCCAGAACATGGGCAACTTATGTGAGAGAGAACTTTTCTACATGACCTCTGCTACCTAGTAATTAGGGTTCTGTTTTCTAATTCAAGCCCCTTGAAAAAGAGCTAAGCTCAGAAGGAACATTATCATCTGAAGGCAGTTCACCCATCCCAACATTACTGTGGAAAAAAGGATTTTTACAGATGGAACACCTATTTTAAGTACAAAGGATGACTTTGCACAAAGGCAAAAGTTGGAAGAGCTTAAGATAAAAATCAGGAGACGTCGAATAATCTAGTTTTGTTGGAACACAGAATTTGGTGAAGAGATCAGGCTAAAAGTCAGCACCAGTCTATAGAAGATTTTGAATCCCCCAAATTTAGACTTCATATAGTAGGCCCTGGAGACTCAATGAAGGCTTTGGAGTAGAGAAATGATATGATAAGAAAGTAATAGATTAAAACAGGGATTTCCTGGTAAATATTTAACAATCAGCTCTTTGGGAAAAAATAATCTGTACTTGACACACTTTTTTTTTTGAGTGAGGCAATCAGGGTTAAATGACTTGCCTGGGATCACACAGCTAGCCAAGTCCCAGAGGCTGGATTTGAACTCAGGTCCTTCTGATTCCAGCAATAGTACTCTATCCACATGAAACACTTTTTCATGTACATTCATTAATTGTCTCCATCATGATCCCTAGTCTACAGAATCCACAAACCAATTAATCAGGGCCTGATTTGTAACATTTGCTCATTTCCAAGGTGGGAGTGAGCACACTGAAAATTTAACAATTGGTTCTCCCTAGCCAGTTTGAACTGGCTCTAGCACACTCCTGTTAGAAAGGTTATATGAGCAGCAGTATAAATCATAGACTGCATATAGTATAGAAAGGAACACTAGTTAGATGCCTATTCAAGTAGATTAGTGATAGTGGAAACATCACCGAAGCAGAACGGGGTAAATGTGAGTAACAGAGCAGAGAAAGAACCCACAGGATTTGACATTCTGTTAGCTATGGAGAGTGAGAAAGAGACAAGAACCAATTCTATTCAATAGGTATTTCATGAATGTCTACCATAATTAAGGCACTCTCTTGAGTAGTGAGGATACAAGAAATCAAGTAGTCCCTAATTTCAAGAAGTTACGTTCTTCTAGGGGAGCAAAGCAAACAATAGGGAACTGACTGAAGTTTCAAGCCTAAGGTGATTGAATGTGTGATGCTACTAGCAAGAGAAATGCTGAAACAAGGGGATGGGGCATGTATTCTGGAGAAGATGATGAGTTCAATTTTGCAATACTGTTCTAGCCAGATGGTACACTTGCTAGCTGAAAGTCCTAATTACACGAAGACACTTTCCCCTTGAGCTTTTGCCCACATATCACAAATCCATAAGGACTATAATTAAGTGGTGTAATATTTGCTTTGTATCCAACTGTGGAATTTTCCATGTTTCAAGTTGTACCCTTAAATAATGCTAGAAAAAATCCATCTTTTGTTAATGTGCTGTCCTTTAAGCCCTCAAACAGAATGATTATAGTTGAATTGTTTTATAATCAGTAACACACCATTTGGGAATCAGTAACACACAGTTAATAAATTGTGTACCGCTGTCTTTTGTTGGAAATGCAATAACCCTTTTGTGCTAACATACACTGTGGCACTGTTTGTTTTAAGTGCTTCATACATTAGGAAGATAGGAAAAGTTGGTCTTCCTTGATGAATTATGTGCGTTGATTAGTAATCTGAAATCTGCATGAGTCTTCAATATGTTTTTCATGAATGCTATGGCTAAAAAGTGCTCCTTAGATAAAAAACCGAAGACATGAAAGGAAGTGAAGACTGATAACCTTCCTTAAAAAGAGCCAGGCCATTAGTAAGTACCATTGCTTAGCTGTCTAGTAAACACTTGAATTGCTTTTGATTGCTATTAGCTTATCCAGTGACAGTTCAAAAAAAAATGATATGTAGGGTGGGGTGTGTTCACTTGTAATATCGCCACACAAGTGATCTGCTAGCAGGTTTAAGCACATTAAATGGTCCAGAAATCTGAAATTCCAACTCAATAATGTCTTCTGATTTTCAGGGAACTGATCATAGAAGAACATCATAGTGCTAGAAGAGAACTTTGAAAGGTCTGGCCCTGCAGCGTTAATAGGATCACCAAATGTTAGTTAGAATACCTTAGAATTGTTCTGCTTCTGCATTTCACAGAAGAGGAAACTGACACATGATTGGTGAAATTATATTCTCAAGGTCATATGGTTAGTAAATGGGATAGTTTGGACTTTAACCCCATTTTCTGACTGTCTTTTCTAAGTTTCATGCTGTTTTCTTGACTATTCCTTTTGTCATAGGTAGATTATCACTTTCTTTGTAGTCTGTAGATGTATGTGCTCAAGTGGACTAATTTCTAATGGGTAAATCATTGTCCAGGAGAGTGTCAGGCAGATCTGAACAATAGGCAAAAGGGATCATGATAGGGTTTTGGGTATCCAGAAAAGTGAATAAATGGAGGGTCAGAGCAAGGAATTAGATAGAAGTCAGGTGAATAGATCCTCATTGTTCTGTACATGTTGAACGTTAGGACAAATAGCTGAGAAAGTGAAGCTGCTGCCCAGGAGTGAAGTTTCCCCAACTAGGAGTATGGGAAGGATAAGCAATAGGAGTTACTCATCTAAATAGACAAGAAGGGTTGGTTCCTTGAAAACTGCGAAGGAAAAAACTCAATGCCTTTCATAGCGACCATGAAATTAAGGAGAATGAATTTTCGTTAGTGTCTATAAATGTGGGCTCTTGACCAACCGGCACATTTTCAGGGGACAGGACATTCCCAAAATGTCACCCTTTTAAGAACAACATGACAATTTAAGATTTTGTTTATAGAAAAGAGCCAGAGAATTTCTGATTTCTAGGCAGCTTTGCTTTCTCTCTCTCTCTCTCTCTCTCTGTCTCTTTCTGTCTCTCTCTGTCTCTCTCTCTGTCTCTCTGTCTCTGTCTATCTCTGCCTCTCTGTCTCTGTTTCTCTGTCTCTGTCTCTGTCTCTGTCTCTGTCTCTGTCTCTGTCTCTCTCTCTCTCTCTGTCTCTCTCTCTGTCTCTCTCTCTCTCTCTCACTTTCTGTCCTCACCAACCATTACAATATCTCACTGTTGGAAGGGGTCTTACTACCCACCTACATCAACTTTCATCTGACCTTAAATCCCCTCAACAACATTCCCAATGGATAGTTGATATTCATTTCACCTTCACTTGTAGACTACCTACCAAGGCAGTCCATTCCACTTTTGTTGTTGTTATTTTCATTTGTGTCCATCTCTCCATGATCTAGCATTTTCTTGGCAAAAATACAGGAATGGTTTGCCATTTTCTTCTCCAGTTTTACAGATGAGGAAACTGAGGGAAACTGAACTTTCCCAGGGTGACAGAACTAGTATCTGAGACCAAATTTGAACCCAGATCTTGAGTCCAGGTCTAGTGCTTTATCCACTGCCCCACCTAGCTGTCATTCCACTTTTAGATAGCTGTAATTATTAGGAAATTAATCCTTATGCCCAGACTGAATCTGTCTTCCTGCAATTTCTATCCTATATTCCCAGTTCTACTTCTGGGCTCAAACATGACAACTTTAAATCCTTTACATACTTTCAGATAACACTGATCTATCACCATGAGATCTTCCATCTTCTGAAGTAAACAGCTCTATTCTCTTCAGCCTGTCTTTTTATGGTGTTTTATAGAGGGCCCTCACCTTCCTGGGTACTCTCCTTTGGATATGAAATCCTTTCAGAAGTATGTGTCCAAGAACTGAACATATTTCCACCAGTGTGGTCTGAATACTATAAAGAACAGTAGGTCAATCTCTTCCCTAAAATTGGGCACTATGCCTCCCTTAATTTAGGCTAAAATTGTATCTCCCATTTTGAGGGTGTGTGTCATATTGTACTCTGACTCATATGGTACTTGCAGTTTACTAAAACTCCAATATTATTTTTTCAGACACACTGAAGCTGTTTAGCTGCTCTACCATTTTGTAGTCATGAAGTTAAATTTTTTAATCTATGCCAATTTTTTTATCTCTATTGAATTTTATCATATAAGTTTTAACTACTACCTTGTAAAGATCTTTTTTTTGGATGCTGATCCTGCCCTTCTGTATATTATCTATCCCTCCCATCTTTCAGTCTGAAAATTGAACCAATAAGTCATTTATACCTCTTAATACTTGGAATGCAGTTCATTCAAAGTGGTTTACTTGAACTAATCAGGGGAACTTTGGTTTCAATTTTTTATGAACAATTTTTCTTCTATTTTTCTCAGTATAGAGATAAGATAATAATCTTGGCATATAAAATAGAATCAAATCTTCTGAAAAATCAAATAATTTTTCCTACTCTCCAGATCCATCCTCAACAATATCTTCCCATCCCCCCCCAAAGTATTCATTCTATCATTTTTGAGTCTCCCCCTTTTCCCCCCAATTTAAATAGAAAGATTATTTTTAGAATTTCATTTTTAGTATATACCTCTAACCTCACTGCTGGCACTATTCTTAAAGGGTCAACCATACCATGCTTTTGTACTCTTGCTTTTTAAAAGTCTCAGTAGGTCAATGAGTTCCCTATTCTCTACAGACAAGATCCCTTTTTCTGAGTACTTCCTATGCCACTTGAGTTGATTTCTCCTGCATAATTTTAGGCCATAATAAAATAGCCAACCTTTCTCTAAACTCTTTGAAATAAGCTCTTCTAGAATTCTGGAGACAGATCAGATAGTACCTGAATTTATTTCCTTTCCTCATGGATTTTGACATGCAGTAATTGCCTCCAACCAAAGTTCCCCTTACTTCTTCTTGAGCAACAAGTTTTTCCTTGCCAATGAAAATAAGCTCCAGAATAGTAATTCTTCAACTTATTTCCACTATCTTCTGAAGGTTGTAATTATCTTTAAGCCAAGGTGAGAAGTGATTATTTGCATTCTTTGGACAGAATGAGAGTGTTAGTATATGTCTAGATAACTGAAGTTCCTGCATCATTGCTATGCCATGTTTCTAGGTCAAGCTTGTGATCTGTTAACAAAGGTTCTTTTCTATGTCTTTCTTCTGTCCATGTTGGGTATGGTATACTCCCTTAATATAATAATTTTCTCCATCGATCTTCACTTAGATTATATGTACTTCTTCACCCATTTTTCCTCACATGAGTGTATTTTTTAATATATAAAGTAATTCTATTTTCCCTATTATTTTCCTATTAAATAGTACATAACTTTCTGGAGACATTTCCCATTCATGTAAGTCAAATTTGTCTCACTGAATCAGGTTCTATTGTTCATAATGCGTATTAACTATATTTAGTGCATTTGTTGACAAAACGTGAGACCATGGGTTTTATTGCTGATTCTTCTCTTGGATTTTATCTCTTCTTAGTAATAAAACACTTTAAGGTTTATGAAGGGATATATATGTGTGTGTGCATTTATATATCTCTATCTATCTTGATCTTCACGGCATCCCTTTTAGGTAGATTCTGCATGTATTTTTATATTTTAATTATATAGTTGAATGAAAGAATGAATTTACCAACATATGCATGAATGTACAGAAATTAAACATCAAGTGCTTCTATATATCAAGCATGGTGCTAAGCACTACACATACAAAAGGAAAAGGGAAATATTCCTTGCCCTCAAGGATCATTTGTTCTAATGGGAGAAACAGCTCCTATGGGGAAGTGGTGAAAAGACAAAGAGTTTTTGGTCTGAGAAGTCACAGGGTTAGTGAGTAGATCCTTAAGGCAGTAGATTGATATGTTCTATCTAAAAGTAATAACAATATTTATTTGATATATTTCAGAGAGCAAAAGCTAAAAAGTAGAGTGGGAGGTAAGGAAGGAGTGGCAAGAAGATGGCCTAGGTGGATGACTGGGTGGAAAATGAACAATTCATTCAGTCATTGGGACAACTCAGTCCCTCAGTGGGGAGTTTCAAATGTGAGTGAATTGAATTTCTCCTCCCAATTCCCTACTAGGTATTATCTCTGGAGGTGCAGTGATCCAGTGATTACAGAGGATTTGAATTCAGGTTTCTCTTGATTTCAAGTTCAATATTCCTTGCATTATACCATTTGCCTTTCTTATGACTTACTGGTCATCTCTATTGCTTTTCTTCCTGTCTTGTAGTTGCTATTTCCAGTGGTATCTACCCTATTCTATATATGTAGGGAATTTTCTGTCTCTTCTTCCATTTTAAGCATAAAACCTTCTTTATCAGATTTGCAACTGAATACATTCCAGGCAAATATATTTTTACTAGCCTTCATGAGTTGTATTCCATTTTTGGCCAAGATGTAATCATTATTATAGCTTAAACTTTAGACCAGAAACCTGGATTCTCTTCTCAGAAGCTATTTTTTTTAAACCAGCTGTTCACTTTCCAAATCTGCCATTTTATTTCCTGAAACTCCTGCCTTGAGTTGGTAGTAGTAATGACAATACATCTTCTTAACCAGTTATTCAATTCTGAAATCTGCCCTTCTCTTCTGAAGTGCCATTCTTCAATCAGCACAAATGATGAAAACACCACCTATGCCTATTATGAAAAATTCCAATAAGGAGAGGGAAAGCCAGTTGTCTACTCATCTGAAGAAACTGACAGAGCCAGAGAGAACTCTTCTCACAACTTAGACTTTTAAAATAAGGAAGCAATAACAGATAACTGGATGAATACAATAGTGTGCCACAGACTTTAAGAATAGTGTCAACTTATAAAGAGCTAAAGCTGAGAAAGCTAGTTGGGGACCACAAAAAGAGTGTGTGTGTGTGTGTGTGTGTGTGTGTGTCTGTCTGTCTGTCTATCTGTGTCTGTTTATGTGTTAGCTATACTAAAGAAAAGAGGAAGATTCAAGAAAAAAAATATTGTTCCACTGTTCATGGTGCATGGAATGATGTTAACTGAATGACAGAGAATACAGAGTTTCTTGATTTTTATATTACTTATGTTTTCTTATCTAGGAGAATAAATAAGATAATGGAATAAAACAAATAAAATAAGAAATAAACATCCAAAAACACTAATAGGGAGCTTATGCCCAATATAAATAATAAGAGAGTTAGAGATCACCTAGATATTCTTAATGAAGTAGATTGATGAATGATTATTTGGCTGGTCACTATGTAGCCATGAATGGTTTCATGTCACCTTGGCAGGAGATTCCTGGTGTAATGCCTCATGGATCTGTGCTGAGCACTACACTGATTTTTTTTAACATTATCATCAATGACATAGAATAAAGCATAGATCACATACAATTTGGGGATGACACAGAACTAAGAAGGATTGCTAACATGCTAAGTGATAAGATCCCCAGAGAGGATTCTGGGAAGATTGCAGAATAGGTCAGAAAATTCCAAGCTCTCAAGATTTCCCCCCACAAAAGAGTTAAAATGGCACCTTAGGGCAAACAAAGTGTGGGTGGAGAAAATAAGAACAGTGGCATTACTGGGGTCCTCCTGGGACACTTTGAGAAGATCAGAAGAAAAATCCCATGACAAGATTTGGTCCCTGTGAAGAGTAAACACCTCCAGGCTGGGTGCCCTTTGAACAGTAAACTTCAAGTCTCTTAAACAACAAGTGGCAAGCCCTGGGTTTAGTTGGTTTGAGAGGCTGGCCCCAGCAACTGAACTTTTACCACTGGTATAGTGAGGGGAATTGGGTATCTGAGCCTGCGAAGATTGAGGGAAACTAATGACAAGGAATGCCAGACCTAGTGAAGAAAGCAGCACATGCCCTGGTGAGTGCAAACTGCGGGACTGAAAGCCTCTAGTTGTGGGTACTTACATAAGGTTGGAGGTTTGGCTTTGATCTCATGCTAGTGAGGGGAAGTGAAGATCTGTGGCAAACAGGCACCACTTCTCATACCCCAGGACTAGTGGTTATTGCAAATAATTAAGTTATTATCACAAAAAATGCACAGGCAAAAGGAAAAAGAATCCAACCATACTTAACTATTATGAGAATAGAGATGACTGGGGTTCAGCTTCAGAGGAGAATATCGAAATAAAGAAACCCTCAAAGAGTATTGTCAAATGGTGACCTGTCCAAAAAGAATTCATAGATCTTAAAAATACTTTAAAAATCAAATGACAGAGATGGGGGGAAAAGTAAACAAAAAAATAATAATTGGGGCAGCTAGGTGGTGCAGTGAATAGAGCACTGGCCCTGAAGTCAGGAGGATCTGAGTTCAAATCCAGCCTCAAATACAACACACACACACACACACACACACACACACACACACACACACAACTAGCCATGCGACCTTGGGCAAGTCACTTGATCCCAATTGCCCTCCAAAAAAAAGAAAATAAGTATAATCTAAGAAAAACAAGAAGGGTATAAAAGGAAAGTCAACCAATTAGAAAAGGAGATCCAAAATCTTAAGAAAGAAAATGACACCTCGAAAATTAGAATTGGGCAAAGGAAGCCAGTGAAATTATAAGAGATCAAGAAATGATTAAACAAAATAGGAATAATGAAAAAATAGAAGAGAAAGTGAAGCATCTTGTAAAGAAAACAACAGATTTGGAGAATAGATCAACAAGAAAAAAATATAAAAATAATTGGACTAACTGAAAGTTATGATCGAAAAAGAATCTTGATACAATAATACAAGAAATAATTAAAGAAAATTGTCTAAAAGCATTAGAACAAGGGGGGAGAGTAGAAATAGAAAAAAATCCATCAATCACCACTTAAAAGACATTCTATGAGGAAAACTCATAGGAATATCATAGTCAAATCCTGAAACCCCCAGCTCAAGAAAAAATATTAAAAGCATCAAGAATAAAACAATTTAAATACGATGGTTCTACAATTAGAATTACACAAGACCTAGCAGCAGAGACAATAAAGGTCCATAGGTCTTGAGACACAATATATCGAAGAGCAAAGGAACTGAGGCTCTGGTAAAAAATATAATACCCTGCAAAGTTAAGTATTATCTCGAATGAAAAAAAAGTCATCATTTGATAAACTCTTAAGACTTTCAAGACTTTGTTTTAAAAACCCTGAAATTAATAGAAGATTCTACATAAAAGAACCAGGAGAAATATAAGGTACATAACAAAGACTGATTACAAGGGACCCATAAGGAGAGACTGTTTACTTTTTATATATGTAAAATATATATTTAAGATTATTATCAATAATATTGTAGCTCTTAAGAAAGATTGGGGTAAACCTGAGTATGATTTCCAAGAGAAATATAAGGTATGTACCAAAGATTAATTATAAGGGATTCATAAGTACATATATATAATGTAAAATATATGTCTATGATTCTTATTAATAATTGGGTATTTCACACAAAAAAGATTGAGGTAAACCTGAGTATGATATGAATTTAAAAAGCCAAATCATTTAGAAACAGCTAGAAAGAGTAATTATTTGATACAAATGCTATACAAGAGGAAAAATGGATACAGAGGAATTAGATGGGGGAAGAGGGCTGGTAGTTCTGGTAACCTTTTAATAGGGATATGTGTGTGTATATATATGTGTGTGTGTGTGTGTGTGTGTGTGTGTATCCTTAGAAGAATATAAAAGCCTTCTAAATTCAGGGGGAATAAAACAATAGGGGTATCGGGAGGGGGAGAGGACAAAGGAAGGATCTTTAGAGGGGAGGGGGAGGGAATAGGTCAAAGTGAGTATAGAAAGGTGTTTAGATTTATGGGAATGGGAGGATAGAGGAGGGATGCTTGGAGGAGAGAAATGTATCTAAACTTTATTGTAGCCTTCTGGGGGTGGGGAAAGGGAAAACAGGAATGAAGTAAAAAAGTGCATATCAGAGAACAAAATAAAATTCACAAGGAAGCAAAGATGGTCAATTATCAGCACAACATCTATTATTTATCATGCAGGCTTTCTTGAAAAGAAAATTTATTGTTAGATATTTTGAATCCTCTCATGTTCTGCTATGTACATGACATACTTCCCACCCTTTTAACTTTGTATTTAAGTTTCAGTATTTAAGTATATGATATGCTTTTGTTTCTTTTCTCTATTCTGTATTTGTTTTCTGGCTTTAGATTGTAAAATAAAATTTAAAGAAAAATATAACAAAGGGAAAAATGGTCCCCAAAACTATCTTGACAGATTAGATTGGACTATCTAATGGAATGAAAATCAATAAGGATATAAAGTCTTCACATTTGGGCAAAATGTAAATGCTTTCACTTGGGTTAAACATACATTTCATTAGTAGGAGAGTAGGAAAACATAGATGGGCCATAACGTGTCTAAAAACTATCCAAGAATTTTATTGGTCTTCAAAGTCAATGAGTGAAAATGTAGTCAAAATAGCTAATGTGATCTTAGGCTACCTTGAGACCCACAGCTTCCAGAAATCAGTAGTCCCACCACATCCTTTTCTGATCAGCCATCATCCGAAGGATTATAACTTCAATTACATTGATAAGATGAATAGCATCAAAGGAAGGCAACAAAATGATGAAAGGCTTTGAGTACATGCTACATGAAAAGTAGTTGAAGGAAGTGTGGATTTTATACTAGAGAGAGAACAAGATAGTTTTCTTCAAGTATTTAAAGGACTGTCATAGGGAAGAAGGTTCAGTTTTGTTCTGTTTTTCTTCAGAGGGCAAAGGAAGAGCAATGAATGGGATCTGGAGAGTCATAGTTAGACTTTATATAATGGAAAGAATTCTTAATTATTAGAACCATACAAAAGTTAAATGGATTGTCCAGGAAGGTAATACTTCCCCTCCACTGGACTATTCAAGAAAGGTTTGGATTATTACTTATTTGACGTGTTGGAATGATGAAGCCTTCGTGGGCATGGCATAGACTGCATGGCAAGTAAGGACCCTTCCAACTCTTAAATATTGTGATTCCTGTTCAGGGTTTTATATTTACCTTTTGGTAGTACCATTTGTCCTTTTGAAAGGTGAATAGTGGTTGTCAGATTTGAAAAGTGTTAGGAAACATTCTGTTGCATTCTAGACTTATAATTTGGAATGACAGAATATGTCTCCACTTCTAGTAGTTAGTTATATTAATCATTATCTAATTAATATAAGTTAATAGATTGTTACTTTGCTTTCCCTCTGCAATACTGGTCACCATCATTCATCTCTCCTTCCTATAGCCCTTATTGGATGATTTATCTCATAAGGGCACAGGTGTGTACATATTATCCTTCGCTGGATAGTAGATCTTCCTTATAGAAAATTTCATATACATCACTTAGCTGAAAGTGTTCATTGATAGGCCCTTCTTCCCTCTGCCTTCTGTGTCACATCTCTTCTATCATCCAGTTTCTTGACACAAGCCAGAATTCCTTTCTTTCTCTTCAGTTCCTTTTTCTTAATTGCCCTTTATATTTAAAAAAATTCTAATTCTAAATATAAGAAATAAAATAATAGAACTTATATAGATAATAATATCAAATAAAATATAAAAATATAATATATAAGACAACATAATAAAATAATTAAAAATTAATAAATAATAAAAATCACACAAAATAAACATTTTCATATACAAATCAGAACAAAAAAGAGGATTGTACACAAAACTGCAAAATTGACAATTTCTATTATGTACTTAATGCTATTATTTTCAATTATAAAATAAGCTACCATATAGCCTTCAAAGCTTTATCAGCTTTTCTATATTTCCTTCTATCCTTTCTTTTGTTCTCTCTTGTTTATTAAAATACTTCAGTGGCCCTCTTTTCTCCCCTTTCTCTTGAGGGAGGCACCATATCAATAACTACTTCTCTGTCTCTCCCATAGAAAAATAAAGAAAAACGAAACCCTTATAGTGAATATACATAATCGAGTAAAGATAATTCTTCTGTGTCCTTATACTGAAACCCTTTCCCATTTTTTTTTCATTTTCCCTAATTACCTGGAAAATTAGAAAAATGGCCTTCTTTCTAAGAACATGCTTTGCCAAACTAAACTTATTCAATTTTTGATTGTATAATCTCTGCTTGGCCAGGCTCTTTTTTCTTTGTTTTTACCTGAAATATTTAAATAACAGAGAATAATTTTAAAAAGGATGGAGTTGATTTTCCCAGAATAGTTAACATGAAAGTAGTTTCCTATCTTTGCCCTAATTTCTTGATACAGATGCTTATCATAACTTTCTTTGAAAATGCTTATAAGCTATTAAAGAAATTATTATAGAATTTTGCTTGAGAATATCGAGCTTGTTGGTTGCTCATTCCTGGGAGTGGGGTCTATGTTTTTACCCTAATAAAATTGAAATAATAATTTGATGGTATGACTCCCGTAATCCATTGTTCTCATGGAATAGCTCTGTGATAATCACTGCAAGTTCTTTCATGAAACAAAATGAAATTAATATGAGTTTGTAGACAAGAACATTAAGCTTTTCCTTATCATCTTCTTACCTATCATGGTCTTTAATTCTTTCTTAATTACATGTAGTGGGACCCTTCTCTAATCCCTTCAAGCCCATGGAACGTGGGCAGTTGCCTTTCCTACTTCCAGGAGATCTTATGGAAGCTTTTAGTGGGTGGGTTGGTGGAGGGGCTGCTTCTGGCCAAGGCTAATGGATTGGCAGTCTGAGATGATGAAGAGTTCCCTCATTGGCAGATAATCCAGAAATATCTGATGATGTACAAGATGTATAAGAACCCTCTGCCTTTCACTTTCTATCTACCTTTATGTCTTTCTTTTCTAGTGTCATGATGTAACCCAAATGAGAGGGGGAGAAGAACAGTTCCTCTTCTATCCCGGTGTTCAAGTGGAATGTGAACTCAACTAGGTGTGAGCTAGGGACCTTACTGTTTCTTCCTCTTTTGTATTTGTTTACCTGTTGTTTTTTTTAATTCTATTTATTTTATTCTGAACTTAAGAAATAAAACAAGCATTTCCATAGCATAGAATAGAACAAAAAAGATGATTGTACATGAAACTGCAATCTGTTATGTAAAACTCATCAAGTGACTTTCTTTTTACTTCCTTTCTTCCCCTTTCCCATCCTAGACATGGCAATGATTAGACATGAATACATACACACATGCATATGTGCAAACTATACATACTTCTATAAATTTTTCTATGGATGCAGATAGCATCTTCTTTTATATGTCCTTTGTAGCTAATTTGGGTATTTATAATAGTCAAAATGACTTAGTCATTCAAAGTTGTTCTTAAAACAACATTGTTGTTCCTGTATATAATGTTCTCTTGATTCTGCTTATTTTTCTCTTCCTTGTTTCATGCAAATCTATTCCATGTTTTCCTGAAATCATTGAGCTCATCATTTCTTATTGCACAATAGTATTTCATCAGAATCGTATGCCACAACTTGTTCAGCCATTCCCCAAGTGACAGGCATTCCTACAATTTCCAGTTCTTTGCTACCACAAAGGAAGATGCTATAAATATTTTAGGACATATTGGTTCTTTATCTATTTTTTCTAATCATCTTGGAAAATAAACTTAGTAGTGGTATTATTGCTGGGTCAAATTGTATAGGCAGTTTAATAACTCTTTGGACATAATTCCAGATTGCTCTCTGGAATGGTTAGATCAGTTCAGAGTTCCACCAACAATTAATTAGTTTTTCCAATTTTTCCATATTCCTTCCAACATTTATCACTTTCTCCTTCAATCATTTTATCCATTATGATAGATATAAAATGATATCTCAAGGTTGACTTAATTTGTATTTCTCTAATCAATAGTGATTTAAAGCATTTTATATGATAATAAATTATTTTGATTTCTTCATCAAAAAACTGCCTGTTCATATTCTTTGACCATTTATCACCTGGAGAATGACTCATATTCTTATAGATTTGATAAAGTTCTTTATGTATGTGAGATATGAAACTTTTGAGAACCTGTCTATAAAATTTCCCCCCAATTTTCTGCTTTCCTCCTGATCTTGGCTACATTTGTTTAATAACACAAAAATATTTTAATTTAATGTAATAAAAATTAACCATTTTGTATGTCATACTGCTATCTCTTATTTGTTTACCTATCCTTAAATCTGATAGATAATATATTCCATGTTCTTCAAACTTTCTTGTAACATTTCTCTTTATATTTGTGTTATGTGTCCATTTTGATCTTATCTTGTTAAATGTGTAAGATATTGATCTATGCCTAATTTCTGCCAAACTGCTTTCCAGTTTTCCCAATAGTATTTTTTATACCAAATAATGAATTCTTATCTAAAAAACTTAAGTATTTTCCCTTTTCAAATATAAGGTTACTATGTTTATTTGCTATTGCAAATAGTATGTCCACGCTGTTCCACTGTTCTGCCTTCCTATTTCTTAGCCAATACCAGATAGTTTTGATAATTACTGCCTTATAATATAATTTAAGATTCGGTACTGTGAAAGCTCCTTCCTTTACATTTTTTTTATTAGTTCCTTTGATATTTTTTACTTTTTGCTGTTCTGAATGAAAATTTTTTTTTTATAATTCAGTAAATTTTTTTGTAATTTAATTGGTATGAAACTGAATATATAAATTAGTTTAGGTAAAATTGTCATTTTTATTATATTGGCCCTGCTTAGTCATGATAATTAATATTTATCCAATTGTTGAATCTGATTTTATTTGGATGAAATTTTTTTTATAATTTTGTTCATTTAGTACCTGATATATGTTTTCCTAATCTTAAACCAATGAGTATCCCAAGATGGACCTGTTCATACTCTGAAATAACCTTGCAATTTCAAAAGGTCCTGGGTCCCAGTGAGGAGTTGACAGGGGAAACTTCTGAATCAAAGAGAGTGGCCACCATGGAGAATATTGGCCAAAGCTTAGCCTATTTTATCAGCAGATATGTGGCAAGTTAGATGGCTCAGTGGATAGAGTGTTGGGACTAGAGTCACAAAGACCTGAGTCTAAATCTGGCCTTAGACAGTTCCTAGCTATGCGACCTTGGGCAAGTCACTTAACCTCTGTCTGCTTTAATTTTCTGGAGAAAGAAATGGCAAACCATTCCAGTATCTTTGCTAAGACATCCCCATGGCCAGTATTTGTGTCTTTTGGTCTGTGGGATCATGAAAAGTCAGACATAACTGAACAACCGAACAGCAACATGTGCCAAGTGATTTTTGGACAGTGTCTAGCTAGTATGATGTATAAAATTCCTAATTAGTAGTTCTATAAACTTCTCTACATTCTGATGAAGCTTAAATATCTTTCCCTCTGCAGACTGACTTCTGTTCTAATTATTCTGTTAAGGTGTGCTGTGATTCTCTTATGTTCAACCTTTCTTGTGAATATAATAATAAATTATCAGGTAGGATTTAAATTGTGCATTTAGTGCCTCTTTTATTTCTGCATTCTTGGGGAGAGGAAGAATTCACTCCCCTTTGACTTGTGAGCCATAATCTAATTTGCCATAATTAAAATCATCCCAGAGTCACCAGAGTGGAGGTCTTAAAAATGTGAATAGAAACCCCTTTTCCCCAAAGACAAGTTCCCTAAAATTGAATCCTATTCAAAACATATAGCTGGGTATAGGAGAAGTAATGGTGAGTGTCCTGGCCCTTGTGAGCTCAGCTGAGCAGCTTAAATATGTAACTATTTTTCCTCTCAGCTCTGACCTGAAGATAATTTTCCTCAAAGGATAATATGGAGGTTGAGTAGATCTGCTTTTTCTGCCATTTGTTAACAGCATCCAGCCTGCTCTGAGCAATAGATCTATCCTTTCTTCATAGTCACTCCATGAAGCCTGTTCTTTTTTTTTATAAAAACCTTTCTGACACTATTTTCACAAGTGAATGCTATACTATTTATTTAATATTTATTCTTGCTTATACATTCCCCTTTCCATTTTTGTACATGTCCTTTAAAAACAAGAGCTTACCTCACTGCACTGTCACACTGGTAAAATGTGGCTGATTCTCTAGGTATCACACCCTTTTATTCCTCACTGGAATCATTTGTGGTGATATTGTCAGAATTTATTTCTTTATTTATTTTGAGTTTCAAAAATCTCTGGAGTCATGCTCTTTTTAACAAGTTTTGGTTATGTGGTTATTTGTACCTATTTTTTTCTCTGAAAATTTTGAAATCTTCCTCTTAAAGTCAGTGCTGACTAAATGATCGACTTAATCCAATGCTCTACTCTCTGGCTATCAAAAACTCTAAAGAGATATTGATCTCATCTGCCTCCCTTTCTTTCCCACTGCAATCACTCACAGTTCCTTTTGCCTAGACTATTTTAATAGTCTGCAAATTGTTCTTCCTACTTCCACTTCTTCCTCTCTCTGATTCATTCTTCATACCAGTAATGTTCTCATAGCTCTCCTCAGATTAACTCACTCATTTATATAAAAATTTCCAGTGGCTCCCCAATGCCCACCAAATAAATGCCTACCTGACTGCAGCAATCAAGGTTCTGAACAATCTCGCTCCATTTGGTGTTTCCAGCATTATTTGAAATCATTCTTCCTTTTTACATGCAGTCAAACTGGACATTTTTCAACCTCTGTTCTCATCCTGCACAATTTTGCCTTTTTTTTTATCCCAGCCTCCAAGCTTGAAACACACTTTCCCATAATCTCTATCTATTAATGATATTTCATTTTTCCCAAAGCCTAACTCTTTGTCATCTCTGCAAAATTCCACCCACAGGTAAAAATGACATGTCTCTCTTCAAACCTGTTCTACTTTACTAAACCTCTCCTTTGTATTTATTACTTTCTATGTTATATCATATGTATATTTGTTCCTATGTCCTCCTCTCTCCACCTCAAACTAAATGCTAAGAATCTTACAAGCACGCTCTCTCTCTCTCTCTCTCTCTCTCTGTCTCTGTCTCTCTCTCTGTCTCTCCATCTCTCTCTCTCACTCCCTTTTTCTCTGCCACACACATACATAGATAGATATAGCTAGCTAGCTATATTTTTATATATAGTAGGTGTTTAATATTTTTTGAATAATTGAATTGACAGGAAAAAGCATTGTAAATAAAAGCACTAGGCTATCTGTCCTTCCAGCTCTAGTATTCTGTGCCTATGATTATTTAATCTAATGATATTCACCTTTTCCTATCACCAACTCATTTTATTGATCAGAAATACATCCAGAATAGCAGTTCTTCTCACCATTTTCTCCCTACCATCTGAGAAGTGTTATTGTCATCATGGCAATTTAAGAATTAATTAGAAACCGTGCTCTTTAAATAAGGAGAATTTTAGCAAATGCTTAGAGTCTAGGTCCTAGACAATTAAAATTCCCTTTCATTTTTGTTCCTTACTTTTATCCCAAATGCTTCAAATAAGCATCATTCATAACCTTGTGTGACTCAGCCTCCTACAGAGATATTACTTTTGTTTCTCTTGCTTTTACTGCTCATTCCAATACTATTTCATTTGCTTTCCCCTGCAGGTTTGCGGATTTTCTCACAGCTGTATGTCTTGTTGACACACAGTGCAAATTTGTTGCATCTTTGATTAGATCTTAGAGGAGCATAGAATATAGGAATTTGAAGGTACCTGCGAGATCATCTAGTCTACCCCTTTCATTTAACAAGTGAGGATACAGAAGCCTATGGAAACTATGACTTGCCCAAGGCCACAATGTAATGGAAAAACTAGAATTAAACTCCAGCTCTCTTTTTGTTCTGTTTCTGCTTCCTCTTGTGTTTCCTCATATGCCCAGCCCTTGCACAAAGTCAAATACTCAAATGTTAAAATGGATCTATGGTCTCATCCATTTAGAAGTCCCCTTCAACAAAACAAATTGCCACCCAAAGATAAGCCTGCCCATCCTCTATCATTCATGCCCATGGCTGCCCCACAAGTCTGCCCAATATTCTGGAGGCTTTCCTTGCCATTTCCAACATCATAAGGATAGCGGCAGAATATTTTAACTTCCCCCTGCCATCCTTCACGCTCCCCTTATGACTGACCCATTCATTTTCTCCCCATCACAATGTATGCTCCTTGAGAGCAGGGACTTTATTGTTGCTTCTGTTTTTATTTCATTTTGCCTTTCTTTGTATCATCAGGCTTAGTACAGTTCCTGTAATGTATTAAGTGCTTAATAAATGTTGAATGACTAGATTTTCTGTCATTCTCTCCTGATAACATCCTTTACTCCTTTCAAAGTTCCTTTGCTTCATATTGTAGCCTGCTTATACCCATCATGGCATCTCTTCAATGCTTACTGCTTGATATATTCAATTCTTCAGAGACTGTTATATTCCTGCCATACAGCAACACCAGCAGAATAGTGATATTTACAAATGGACCTTCGTTTCTGAGAGAAGCTTAGAGCCACTGAAAGAACTTTACAGTTTCTCAAAAGGAATCCAGACTGATACCCTTCTCTTATTCAACTCTTATCCAAACCTGTTCTCTATTTAAACTGTTTTTCCTAGTTATACATCCTAATGGAGAACTTCTATAGATTGTCCATATAAAATTTTTTCATCAACTAGGCAAAAGGTATTAGTTATCCACTTAGTTTTTGTTATGTGGATGTTATGGCCAAACTCTTATTAGTGAAGATACATCTTCTGCAGGAGACTCTGTGATGATCTGGAATTTGATGCAAAATATCTAAAAGTCATGTGCAAATAAAAGCATTTGGAGGACCTCACCATCCATAGATAATGTCTCTTCAACTTGGATTTAACTTGTCCTCTGTTCTGCAGTGTGGCATAGTAGAAAGGGGGATGTCCTTTGATTCTGAAATAATTAATTTCATATCCTGCTTTTGATATTTACTGGCTCTAAATCCCTTTACCTATCTAAGGCTTAGTTGCCACATCTATAAAAAATGGTTTGGGTTCAATCATCTCTAAGATACTTTTTCTCTCTAAATGCATGATGTTATAATCCCTCATATGCTCTATGAAATCTGAACCTTTTTTATTTTTATTGTTAGATTGAAATGTTTTGAAGAAAATGAGGCAACTTGAATTGACAACAAATAGTTATCTTGCTTTCTTTTAAAAGAGTCTTTTGTATGGCTTTTCTTGGTGGAGAGAGTCTCCTCTTTCCTTTTTTACTTTCCATTCTTAAGCTTTCTTTACTTCTATCTTATTTATTCATTTTTTTTCTAGGTGAGCATTCAAATTTCTTAACTGCCTTAAGAGAATTTGATGTGAACTTGTAGGCCTGAATTCTGGCAATTTTATTTTACTGTGCTACCTGGGTGATTTCCTCTTTCTTTAGGTCAAAAAGTCACTTATAAGCCCAATACTACCTTCATTCATGTATGAGCAAATTTTGGCAAGCAACAAATTCATTTTTACTAAAAATAATGCATTAGAAACCTATGAGGTGAAAGGGACAAACATTAGATTAGAAAGTGTCAACTATTAATCAGCAAGGAGAATTGTTGGCAGGGTACCTAAAATCTGAAATTCAGCATTTCAGAAACCTTTGTCTTAAGGTGCCATATGCTTTAGCATTTGGGAGGCTTTCAGAACATCCAGATCATTGTCAAAGACAAATGATACATGCAGTCAACAGAGACATTAGGTCAGAGCACATCTAATTACTATAAAACAAGCAATACTTATTAAGAATGAACCCAGGGCTTGAAAAAAAAATGGTGGGCATATTCAATTGGAAAATTATTTGCATAGTTCTATTAGAGAACATTTGTGATCTTAAAACATTGATTTGGGTATAATACAGGATTAATTTCTTTTGTCTAATGTTTCAAGATTTACCAAGTTCTTTACAAATATCTCAGATCTCATATTTGGATAATCATCTACTACAAAGATCATCTAATACAACCCACTCAAATTACAGACAAGAAAGTTAAGGCTCAGAGACATTAAGGGGGAAAGGCATTAGCTTTTGGATAGCATGTACTACATGCTGGACACTGCTAAAGTGCTCTAAAATTAGATGCAATAATAATAGTATTTACATTGCACATTAAGGATTTTGGAAAGCACTTTACAAATATTATCTTATTTTATCCTCATGGCAATCCTATGAAGTGAATTTTACTATTGTTTTCTCTTTACACATGAGGAAATTGAGACACACAGAGATTAAATGTTAAGCCTAAGGTCATATAGCCATTATGTGGTTAAGACAGGATTTAAACTCAGGTCTTCCTAATTCTGAGTCCAATATTTATTCACTGTGCCACCAAACATGAGAGTTTATTATTTTGATTTGAAGAGACTGATAATGACTTTAGTCTCCTCAAAAGAATGGCTGTCCAAGAATTATCATCTCTACATACATTTGTTGTGTTTGATTTTCTGTTGGGTTACCATACAAGCCAGTTTCCTGACTTATCATACAAGACACTCTCCTGCCTCTGCTCCACTTTCCACTCAAGTAAATTTAATATCACAGATATACTTTCTCACTGAACTTTACTGTGTGTGTTCTTTTATGTTCCTCTCCTCACATATATCTTGTGTTTAGCTCAGTTTGAATGACTCATCACTTACCATTATTATCATCAACACAGCCTTCATCATAAAAATAGTGTATTTTTTATTGGCCTTAAATTTGCAAAGTGATTTGCACATATTTGATCCTCACCAAAACAAATGAACAAAAAACAGTTTTGTTACATCCCTCCTAATTAGATCCTTATATCTCCCTTATTAATTGTTGATATTGACCCTGATATCAGATCATTCCTTCTCAATTTCCTTTCCTGGATCCTCATCAAACCAGGTGTTCCACAGGATTCAGTACTGGGTCCTCTTTTCTCTTTATGCTATTTCACTTGGTAATCTCACCAACAGTCACAGATTTAATTACTTAAATTAATGTAATTAGTGAATTTAATTCATGAGTATGCTGATGATCCTCAAATCTTCCTAACCTCCTTGATGACCTCCCATGTTGTATCTTCAAGTGCCTTCCAGACTTTTCAAGCTAGATGTCCAGTGAACATCTTAAACTCAACAAGTGCAATACAGATCTCATTATCTTTCCCCCTACCATCACTTCATAACTTTTCTATTACTGTTGAAAGCACTATCACCTTCCTAGTCCCTCCAGATCTCAAGTTAGATTACATCATCCTCAACTCCTCAGTTTCTCTTTCCCTTTTCCCCCTCATATCCAACCAATTGCCAGCGTCTATCCATTTTACCTTTGCACAATCTCCCAAATATGTCTACTTCTCTCCTCTGATATTGCTACCACCCTAATGCAGACCACACACCTGGGCTATTGCAATAGCCTCCTGGTTGGTCACCCTGCCCCAAGTCTCTCCGCACTCTAATCCATCGTCCTTTTAGTCACCAAAATGATTTTCCTAAAACACAGGTCTGAAGATGTCACCCTCCCCTGCCCTACTTAATAACTAGAATGGCTCCCTATCACTCCCGGGACCAAATACAAAATCATTTCTTTGGCATTCAAAGCCCTTCATAACCTTTTTCCTACCTTTGCCGTCTTCTTACCCCTTATTCCCTACCATATACTCATTGCGTTGATACAGTGACATTGGCCTAATGGCTGTTTCATAAAAAAAGACACTCTGTCTCTCAACTCTGGGCATTTCCTCTAACTGTCCTCCATGCCTGAAATATTCTCTTTCTTCATCTCTACCTATGGGCCTCCCCGGCTTCCTTTAAGTCCCAACTAAAATATCAAATTGTACAGGTAGTTTTTTTTTCCCTGTCCTTAATTCTAGTGGCTTCCCTCTTAATCCCCCCCCCTTTGTTCTATATCTAGCTTGGTTGTACCTATTTACTTGCTTACTGCTTCCATTAAATTGTGAGCTCCTTGAGGACATGACTGTCTTTTGCCTCTTTTTATGTCCCTCGCACTTAACAAAGTATCTGGCATGTAGAAGTTATTTAATAAATGTTTATTGACTGATTAACTATTTCTGGAAGACTAAATTTTCACACTAGTTTAGAGCCATCACTTGCAATTATCTTGTAATACTGTAAGTCCATAATAGCTGCTCAGTAATACTTGTTGATGAATTGATACAAAAAGAAGAAACATTGTTATTGCTACTGTGTTGACTTGGAAAAAATAGTCAAGAAATGTTGACTCATTGATTTGCATAAGATCTAGAACATGAATTTTTGAGTTATAGATACCCTATACCTTATTATACATTATGGTATAATGATCTTAGATACCTTTGAGTTATAGATAGTCTTATGCCTATTTCACTGAGCTGAGTTGATTCCTTTATTTTTTATATATTTGTTATAGCATGATGAAGTAAATTTTCCCAAAATTATATTTTTCCCTCTGATTGATATTAGCTGAACAATTTTATCTATCTCTGTGATAATTGGTTAATTACTTTAGTTGACTGTTATGCATTTATATTTCTTTAAGATGTATGTATGAATACATTCATGTATGCATGTGTATATGTTTGTGTATATACATATATACACATTAGTAGCATGACATAGTGAATAGAGGGCCAACCTCAGGGTCAGAAATTGAATTCAAATCCTATCTCTGACATATACTTTCTTTCTTACCATGTAGAGGACTGATAGCAGGAATGGACCAGAATTTTCCAGGATGAGGGTCATGAATGGATTGTAATCTGGTTCTTTCAGCGGAGTGCCAATATCCAAGAGGTTACAGAGACATTGAAATACCATTGAAATACACACACACACATATATAGGCATATATATATAAATATACATACACACATACATATATACACACATATAGGTATACATGTATTACCGATATATCACATATATATATACATAGGAATATAAAGATGCATCTATATATACATAATATAGAACTATGTATGCACATATACATGTACAAACAGATGTGTATATATGTACTTGCATGCGTATGTAATTGTGAGAGGCAGCATAACATAGTAGATAGGTATCTGGCCATAGAGTCAGGATAACCTAGTTTCAACTTCTCCTAGGTGCTTGATTACCAACAATTAACCACTTCTGTAACTCTGTGACTCTGGGAAATCTCTAAGACTAGAGATTAGGGGCACCTAGGTGGCAAAGTAAATAGAGCACCGGCTCTGGAGTCAGGGGGCCCTATGTTCAAATCCGACCTCAGACACTTGACACACTTACTAGCTGTGTAACCTTGGACAAGTCACTTAACCACAATTGCCCTACTTTCCTCCCTCCAAAAAAATATAAGACTAGAGATTACAGAAAAGTTGCCAATGTGTATGAGTGAAGGGAATCTCCATACTGGAGGTTTCCCACACCAATAAAATGTGTATAAATCCACATACATATGTATATCTGTGATCTTCCTGAAGCACAGGTCTTCATGTCATTACCCACCATCACCCAACCCCCCCATATTCAATAAACTCCAGTGACTCCTTATTAACCCCAGGATAGAATAACAAAAAAATAAAACACTCTGGCTTTTAGAGTCCTTCAAAACCTGCCCATTTCCTGTGTTTCCAAACTCCTTACACTTTACCTCTTTCTGTGTACTTTATAATCTAGTTACACTGACCTTCTTACTGTTTCTCACATATGACACTCCATTTCCCTACTGTGCCTTTTCAGAGCCATGACCCCTTGCTATAATGTTTTTCCTCCTCACTGCTACTTCCTGGCTTCCCTACTTAATGGTTGTCTTTCTACCCTCTTTTTTTGATTAAAGGGGCCATCCCTTGACTCACTTCTTAAAGAGGACTATTCACTGAAATGAATGTTATGTTGCTCAAAGTGGGAACCTGAAAAGGCCTAAGCCTAAAAGGGTCAGGGTCTCCCATTGCATCCTGGGTGGACCATCTAAAATTGTCCTGATAAATATCTGGCCATTGGACTCAGATGGCTCTGGAGAAGATAGGCTGGTGGCCTTGCACAGTCCTCCCTCACTCAAATCAAAGTCAACTGCAAGTCATGTTGTCATCTCCCTAATGTCATGGTTTTCTTCAAGAATGAAAGACAAACACAAAACACAACAACAATGTCCTGGCTTCCCTAGCTTCCTTCAAGACTACTCAGTCCCAAGCCCACCTTCTGCAGCAAGCCTCCTCCTCAGCTCCTCTGACACTGAATACCTTCCCTTTGAGATTTTTCATATACATGTGTATGTATGTATATGCACACATGAGTGTATTTGTATGTATGTACATATATACATATGTGTGTACACATACAGATTGACATATCTCTGTAATATATTTTTATACACAGTCACACAAATGAATATGAAAAAGAATATTCCTTAATATTAAAATCAGAAAAAAAATATTGTAAGGGAGCTATGTCCAGCAGTAAGATAACTGATGACAACATAGAGGATGGTGAATATTGTGTGCATTTGATTTGCTGAGACTGACTCTGCTGTGAAATAGCAGCAGGCGGCTGACATGAGACCTTCAACATAAACTTTAGGGAGGAATTCCGAAAGAATGAACTGTGCTCCCAATGTGGGTACCATAAACTTAGTAATGAATAACATTCCTTTGAAAGGCTCTACAAGAAAAGACAGCTCACTCCAGGAGGGATGTTTTCCTTTCTATAACTAAACTGTGGTTAGCCGATATTTGAAGCCTGACTTAACGCTTCTTGGAGCTATTCTTTGATCCAGTACGGTTTAGTCAAATTGACCATGATATGTTTGCAGACTGGGCATGGGGCCTAGGAGATTGTGAGAATGTGTGAGTGGGGGGAGGGGTAGGAAAGTAGTAATAGGGGTATAGCCCCTTGTGTTTCTCTTTAATTGGAAGTTTGCCAGCATTTTTCCAAAAAAGGGAGCAAAATTTCATTTGCCCTCTAGCTTCCCCCTTTAGTTATCAATAGTAAGAAGAGCTTGAAATATCCATTTTGGCTATTAGAAAGGATTTGTGTTGCAGTCAGAAGAACCTTAGAGTTTGATTAGTATCTGAGTTCACATCTGTCTTCTGATATTTGCTAAGTGGCCATGGAAAGTTTTTTTAATCTTCTTACATGTCAGTGTTTGGACCACAGTAGGCACTTAGATAAATTCTTTTTCACTCATTCATTCATTCAGTCTAAGTTTCAGTTTCCTTATATGTAAAGTAAGGAATATAATGACTGTAGTACCTGCTTTACAAGATTATTATGAAGATCAAATGTGATAATGTAAAAAAAATATTACAAATCTTAAATTACTACATGTTGTAGTTTGACTATTTTCCCCAAATGTTTTGGAGAGGGTTCAAAGACTAGCTACAAAAGTTACATAAGATATTGAAAATAAAACATAAAAGGAAGTGAAAAGAAAGGGGCAAACAAGTCTCCTTATCTCTGGAGGACAAAACAAGAGACAACTGACAACCTATGACAGAATGCATTTCAATCAGGTATAAATGAGACTGTATTGTCCCTGAAGCATTTTAATCCTGGGGAAGGATGATCAACAAAGGGTCTCTTCTTCTGAATGTTTTAAAAATGGATAGATTCTCAACTTTCTTATCTGTCATGTTTTGGGGTGCCCCTAATAATATTGGAGGGAAGGAAAGTTCCTTGTGCTATGGACACTTTGCATATAATAGAGACTTAATAAATGCTTGTTGCATGTAGTTATACTCTTTAGTTTTAATTAGATGTAACTAGATATTTAGATATGATGATTGGAGTTGATATTTCTGCAGTGTTTTAAGTTGGGAACAATAATGATGAAGTTAGGGATAGTGTTAGTAAAATGGTTTGTATTCTACCATCGTACGGTAGTAAGAGCATATGCCCTGTAATCAGAAGATTAGGGTTCAAGTTCTACTTGTGGCTCTTGGAATTGGTATTTATAAAGTGCTACATTTACAAAATTTACATTGCCTCATTTTATCTTCACAAAAAAGAGCCATTACAGAATTTTGAAAAAAACATATGTATAGTGGCATTTCAAAGCTTAATTTTGAAATACTCTAAAATGCACACTGATGAATTGTCAACATAAATTTGAAGGAGAGTCAGAAGCTAAGGTCAATTTTTCATAAACATTATTAATCTATGGTACATTCTATGACATACATTTATTACTAGAGGAAGCAAAGGTACTGTGCTTTTGTCAGTGTAGGGAACTGCTAGAGAGAGTAAACCATAATAGATCTGCAACCCCTGCATAACTTAGTAGATAAGTCCTCGAAAGTTGTCTGGAGCACAGAGTAGTTAAATTAATTTTCCAAAGTCACACAGCTAGTAAGTGTCTGAGTCAGGATTGGAAGTTGGGATTATTTGACTCTAAGCCCAGCAGTGAGTCAACACAATACTGTTTCTCTTTATCCTAGCTAAATGAACCTAAATGTGTAGCATTTCTCACAGTTTCCTCAATTTAGAATTTTGGTTCTTTCTGAAATAAAGTATTTTGAAGCTATGTTTCATTCAATTTCAGTTACTGATTGGCACTTTATAAGGTATATTTGTGTATACAGATACCAAATCTTACAGATTCTTTACCTATTAGCAGATAAGATTTCTGACTATGAAATGAAGCTGAGAACAATTGTTTAGTTGCAAAGGCTCAGACTGAATAAAGTCAGAGACAATATTGGAAGACATCTTTTATAACTATTAGAAGAAGAATTGAAACCTGTTAACCAAAGGGGATTGAGTTTTGAAAATGTAAAGGAGCTAGGGCTAAGCAGAAAGCTCCTATTCCAGACCATTGAGATGAATATGACATGTTAGTCATAGTTTAGTTTATGACTTTAAAAGAAATCAAGGTTGAACATGACCTCTGAAGGAAGAAACTATTTTTGCTGACAAAGGGAATATGTCTTTTGAGAATTCAAAGAGCTCACATCCTAAGGTTTGCAAAGCATTTTTACACATGTTATTTCACATGATACTCACACTACCTCCAACCTTTTTGTTCCAGTTTGGCAGAGAAGGGATAGAGCCTTCAAGACATTATGCAAGTTTATGAGAGTCACACTGCTAAGTATTTAGGGTAAGACTAGAGCCCAAGTCTTTCTGACTTCAAGATGAAGCTCCCTGACCTGAACTGCTATAGGACACTGGATCTCACTCAGAAGCATCATTCCCTAACAGGGAAGTTTTATGGAAGTAGAGGCAAGAAAGCATCAACCTTAGATCATGAATTCTAACAAATTGCACCATATTCCTTTAAATATGCCTGAGTTTTGTGAAAGCCTTTTTCTATTAAGTCTAGACACACCATTAGCATTTGGAAGTGAAGGTGGAGGGGGGTAAAAGAATTAGTATAAGAATCCCTTGCCTAGACTGTGTACAAAACTGGAAAGTTCTGTGGCCTATTTCTGATCTCAGACTTCGAGCTGACACAAAGCATGTAGCATTCAAAGCATCACAAATATGCTCTCTGACTCTAGTCTTCCCCTCCCTAGTTCTTTTCTTTCTCCACAAATGCTTTGGCATGTTTGGAGAAATCCTGTTTTTTCTTTGTTACTTTCCCCATATGAAAAGTAGCCCTTGGTCAAAGTATTACTTTCTGTATTTCTCCTTTTCACGCAGAGTACTCAGAAAAGTTTGGGAATGACTTTCAGCGAGACATTTTTAATTGTTTCAAATTTATCTAAAAACAGGCTAAAAAGTTTAATTAACAAGCTCTGAGTAATAGTTCTACCATTTTTCCTGTGCTATCAGCTTTCACTTTTATTTACGATGGGTGTCCCCCTCATTGCTCCTTTTCCACCCGGCTCACTATCACTAATATTTCTGTGATCTATGAATAAACCAAAACTTAAAGTTAGCCCTTGCAATCAATGCAAATTAATGATTTTTTTAAAAAAAAATTTCAATCAGGAAAAGCAGCTTTGTAGTTGAAAATCCCATGCTGGCCTTAGAGTGGGAGTTTTTCCAGCCTCTGCTTAAATCCAAAAAATACTGCAATCTTCTGGCACAGGCTCACTGTAATGCTTTAAAAACAATTTAGCAACTGTCATTGCTGTAATTACAGTAACTAATTACCATCCTTAGCAAACAAATAGCTTAACATAATACGCAAGCCGAATCAATTTTGAAGAAATGCAAATTCCAAAAGCGAAAAAGGGCATTTTGGCAAACCTGAAAGAGAAGCGGGAAAATAATACACTTTGTTTTATCTGCACATAATTCCCAGGGAATATCATATCATAAATATTTGCATTCAGTTCTTATCAGGACATTTGCATTTGCTTCTTATCAGTCTGCAGGCCGGACTCTGCCAGATAGAGAGTGGAGCTCTACACCATGCACATATTTCTAATGAATCACGTCTCAGGCCGAGAGAATATTTTGGCTGGAACTTTATCACCCAGATGAAGAGGTCATTTACTCTGCGAGTTGGTTCATCTTGGAATTGTCTTGAGATTTTGATGTGATTCACCCGACCTGCTCATTTATTTATTTATTTGTTTTTAAAGACAAACACCAGGATTCCGTTGATTGCTGAAGCTTTCCTTTCCAAAAGCAGCTGTTGAAAGGACCCTTTCTCCCTGGCTCCCTTCATCAACGCCTCCCAAACCCCCAACACCAATGAAATCATATGTAAATAATGCTGATTCCAATTATTTCAATTTCTATAACAGGCCCTGCCATCTTTATATTGTAGGAATCAATAAAGAGAATAAAAGGAAGACAAAGGATAAATCAAGCCCCACTCGACAATCATTATTGCAAAATTTAGTGCCAAATCCAGTTGTAGTTCTCCTGGAACATGTTTGATTAGTGGCAGCTTCCTCCATAATAGGAAGGCCGTGTTTATGGCAAGGAAGCAACCTCACTAATGAGATCATCAGATTTCCCCAGCAGTTTACTAAGATAAATTAATTTTTCAATCTTATTATAAGTACTAGGACATCTTCCTCTTCAAAAAAAAAAGAATAATAAGCACAATGATAAGTGTTTCTTCCTCTCAGATGTGAGAAACAGTTCAGCTCTTTTTAACCCTTGAATTTCACTTCTGATATGACCTTCATGTGTCTGAGTAGAAAACATGGAAGGAGTCTATTTCTATGGGAGAGAGAGGAAAGGATATTTTTCATATTGATTGGAGTCATTCTGTTGGGTCTCAGTGGCTTAATTAAAGTAGATCTGTATTTTAGTTCTTTGGTTACAGGGAGGTTTGAATATAGTTAGATATATTATAGAAATGTGAGTCAGATTGGTGTCCCCAAACCTCAGTATTTCAATCAAAGATTCCTAAATTCATACTGTTATTACATCTTTTTTTTCCAATGTAATTTTATCATCCACTTAATATTGTTGTGGAAATTCTAGGGTCAAATTTAAAAGTAAAATTCTGGGAGGCATCACTATCTGGACCCAGGATTTCAATTTCCAATTATAAATTAAAATTCTGGTATAATGGGAAGAAATGGTCATTTGTGTTAGTGTCAAAATACATTTAATTATTGTGTGTAGTGATTTTATTCATGGAAAGGATTGCTTAAACTTAGTTTCACCTCCTGCCCAAATAGAATTCCATTTTGGTTTATTGGTTTAGTGCAAAGCACAGCTTCTGGTATATTATTATTCAAATGATTGACACAACTCTATTTGGACCTAGAAAATGCTGTTTCAAATATCAGAAGAACTTTAAATACCTTATGAAACTTTCTTCCTATGACTAAAAGTGTATCTGCCAGAAATGATACCTCTCAAGCTTTTCACAATTTTGGAATCTTAGCATTTCCTCACCTAATGTAGCATTAGCAATAAGTAGCAATATGTAGGCCCATACATCATGTCTTTTGAAAGCCTGAGGAGGCATTGGGATGATTGGCACATTAATACCTAATTTTGAGTTGGGACCTCTTCAGGAAAATGTGCTAGACTGGGAACTTTGTAAGGGTAGGGATTTTGTCTTTCATTTTGTCTCCCCTAAAATACCCAGAGCCCTGGTCAATGTATGGTATTCAAATGCAGTAGGCACTCATTGGGATCATATAGTGACTATGTAATGAATGAATTAATGAAATTATTGGTGATAATATTGATAACTCTATATATCAAGAGTATTTCAGACTATAACCAAGTAAGATAATAAAAGAAATTAACAATAGTAAACATGCTATGTAAAGGACATATTTTCTATGGAGTATTTAAGATAAATTTAGTCTATTTTTTTCATAAAGCTTTCAGTTTTCCTAAGTTCAGTTGTGTATATGTATGTGATATATATATGTATACATATATATGTGCCTATATATAATATATCACATACATATATGTGTATATATGAATGGGAAAATTTACATATTAAAGATATTATATAATGTGTCATACACTACTAGAACTATGAAATTATAGGTCCAGTACAAAATAATGTTATACATATGTGTATGTGAACATATAAATACATACATATGTATATATTTAAAGCAATGGCCTTCAGTAATAAGAATCTTTTGTCTCTGATGAAATTTAAAAACATACATGGAAAAGAAATCAGTTCTATCTTTTATGTCTTATCATTGTTTTTAGCCTTTTCTTTGAGGTGGGGAGGAGCTCCAGTTAAGAGCTCATTATCAGGGTGAAGGATGCAGGAAATCCAAAATATTTATGTTTATTCATGGAACACAGACAAAAGACAGTACTCAGGAAAAGGGTTTTCTGATTAAGTGATTGAAAACACTCTGGTGTATTTTAATAGCTTCTTCTGTCCAAGAGATAACATCATATTCATCCTTATCGCTGTTCTTAAACTTATTTTAAACATCCTCCTATGCTCTTCCAATTAGATACTCTGCTCTCTTGGCATCCTATTTCCCAACTGCAACTCATCTCATTTGTTTGCTTTCTAATTTTTGTCAGCAGGTTGAGTGTCAAACTAGGCATTTAATAGATAATTGAAGTGAAAGGTTTTCTGGGTTGAAATTCAGTTTCTGTGGTCCTCAATTAAAACTCTTTCAGGGAGAAGCCCCAGGAACATTTTTAAAAGCAACTTTCACTTTTATGTAGCCCAAATTATTGGGTGAAGAGCAAGATAACATAACATCAAAGAAAGTGTATAGTTCTTAATTGAAAATCTATGTCATCTGATAGGATAAATATCATGTCAGATGCTAGTCTTGTAGTTAGAAGGGGAAAATTTGTGCAAGAACTAGGGCTGACACACACACATTTCTTAAAAGAATGATCCTCATCTGGAAAATGATGGAATTGGACTAGATTATATGTAAGTTCCCATCCAATTCTAAATTTTATGATGCTATATCTTTAAATATGTGTGCATATTGTAACATAACAAGGCAAGACGATGCTTCTGGGAAGAGGGGAGAATGTTGAAATAAAAGAACTAGTGTTATTTTTCTTTCTTCATTTGAAGGATTGTATTCTTTCACATCAGAGTCCCCAAATTGGGGAAAATGGTAGATATACATTTGCTTTGGGAAAATCACCTGAGGGCTAAGGCTTAGCAGGAAGAGTCCTTCATCATCCCCATGAACTAGTATTTTGATTTGTTCCCTTGGTAGAAACAAAAGGAACAAATTGAAATAAGATTATAGGGGGAATATTCTATAGCTGACTAAATAAGATACAGATAATGTTATTTATCTATCTATCATCTATCTATCTATCTATCTATCTATCTATCTATCTATCTATCTATC
>NW_027187460.1:56081722-56094445 GCF_028583685.1 Petaurus breviceps papuanus | reverse complement strand
ATCTATCTATCTATCTATCTATCTATCTATCTATCTATCTATCTATCTATCTATATCTATCTATAATAGATATTCACTGAAAAAAGCAAAAACAGAACAGAACCAATGGCACAGAGGTAAGGTGGCCTTCATTTTTCAGACATCCAATTGTAGCATAATTTTTCTAAGAATGGAGTGTCTTTATTAAATATTTTAATGTTTTATTGTGAACTTAACAATCATCAAAAAATTAAAAAAAATACTTCTATCCACAATGAAAATGGTTATGTAAGAAATGGTAGACTTCTATTATGTGCAATTTTAAAGCCACATGTATATTCATATATAGATGTGTCATTTAATCAGATTGTGGCTAGATTTTTCTATTAATGTCCCTTCCTTTTTGACTTTTTAATGTGTGTTTTAAAAGATGATTTACTGATTCTTTTTCATATCTAAAACTGCTTACTAAACCACCACTTCCACAAATTGAATAAATATGTACTATAAAAGCAACAAACATGTATTATAAAAGTAAAATGGACTATTTCAATTATGCCTGATTAATTCTTGACTTGCTGTACTTAACACTTTCATCTCTCAGAAGGCAGAAGAAGGATCAAGGCTATTGGGTGCTTAATTCAGACCAAGAAGGAAGAAATAAGGGAAGAGAGAAATTTAGAAAACTTTTGCAAAATGTCACAATCTCTCTTATCAAATTGAAGGAAAGGGAAACTGGTCATAATAAGATGTGGCACAAGGTAGGTACAATAAATATTTGTTGAATCAAATGGAATTGGCATAGTATGTTTTTAAGGGCAGTGCCGCTGACAACGATTCAGGGGATTTTTAATTGAGTGGGATGAAAATAATTATATCAAACATTTATAGAATGTTTGCAAGTTTTCAAAGCATTTTACTTTTGTTATTGCACTTGATCCCCAAGTCCTGCAAGTAGGTGCTATAATTATCACCATTTTAAAAATGAGGAAACTAAGGCTGAGAAAGGTCAAATGACTTAAGGTAATACAGTTGAAGGATTTGAATTAAAGTCTTCCTTGCTCTAAGTACAGCACTCTATTCACTATACCACCTATCTGTCTAAGAGTTCTATGTCAGTCAATTTTGACATGATTGCTTAAAATAAAGCTATGACCAAGTTACTTTTGAATCAATAGAAGTATTATTTGCACATCTTCAAGGTGTCACTGACATCTGCACTCATCTTACCCTTTCTGGAGTACTTCATTCATTCTTGGAGGTAGATTTTTAATGATCTAAACACCTTCATGAATATTAAAGTGATCAAAGGACTGCGAACCATTTCTAATTCTAATAGTTTCTTTCTGGGGGCTTGCAATATTTTCTCCTTGAAAATGGGAACTCTGGAATTGGGCTATAATATTCCTGGGATTTTTCCTTTTGGGGTGTCTTTCAGGAGGAGGTGATCAGTGGATTCTTTCAATTTCAGTTTTACTCTCTGGTTCTAAAATATCAGGGCAGTTTTTTTTGATAATTTCTTGAAAGATGGGGTGTAGGTCCATTTTTTGATCATGGTTTTCAGGTAGTCCAATAATTTTTAAATTATCTCTCCTGGATCTATTTTCCAGGTCAGTGATATGAAATGAGATATTTCACATTGTCTTCTATTTTTTCTTTTTTTTCTTTTTTGGTCTTGATTTATAATTTCTTGATTTGTCATAGAGTCATTAGCTTCCATTTGCTCAATTGTAATCTTTAAAGAATTATTTTCTTCAGTGAGCTTTTGGACTTCATTTTCCATTTGACTAATTCTTATTTTTAAATCATTCTTCTCCTCGTTTACTTTTTGGACCTATTTTGCCATTTGGTTTGATCTATTTTTAAGGTGATAGTTTCTTCAGTATTTTTTTGGGGGGGTTTCCTTTGACAAACTGTTGACTAGTTCTTCAAGATTTTCTTGCATCACTTTCATTTCTCTTCCCAATTTTTCCTCTACTTCTCTTGATTTTCAAAATCCTTTTTCAGTTCTTCCATGGCCTGAGACCAATTCATCTTTTTCTTGGAGGCTTTGGGTAGGAGCTTTGACTTTGTTGTCTTCTTCTGCTTATGTGTTTTGATCTTCTTTGTGACCAAAATAAGATTCTATAGTCTTAGTTTTTTATCCTGCTTGCTCATTATCCCAGTCAATTATTTGACTTTTTAACTCTTTCTTAAAGTAGTACTCTGCTTCCACTGTGGAGGGCAAACTGTGCCAGGCCTCAGGGGTTTTGTGTTGGCATTTTCAGAGACACTTTTAAGAATCTGTAATTTTTCAGTTCTTTCAAGGTGATATGGTCTAACAAGAGGTGTTTACTCCTCTCCTGACCTGTGCTCTGGTCTGTGAGTGACCACAGGCATTCTTTTTTGCCCTGGAACTGTGAGGAAGGTTTCCTTTCCACTGCTGCCACAAGCTGTACTCTGCCAATGCTCCTCCTTGCCCCAGGACCACCACCCAGGATTGTGACCCAGATACAAGTATGGACAAAGTAATAGAATCCTGCCTTAGTGCCAGCAAAGAGACCCCTCTAAATGCCTTCTAATAAGTTATTATACCTCCTTACCATCTATTGGCTGAGAGCTCTGGAAAGAGCCTCTTCCACCTGCCACCACTGTCACCACTGTCACCACCGTCACCACCGTCACCACCGTCACCATCCTGGGGCTGTACTGGGACCAGGACTGGTCTATTTTCCTCCATCCCTCAACTCTGACAGACCTTTCCCACTGACTTTCTAAGTTGTCTGTAGTGTATGTTGGTAGAGAAGTCTGGAAACTGACTTACTTGCCAGTGATTCAGTCCCCTGAAGCCTGCTCCCATTTTGTTGGGGTCTGGTCTGTTCTAGCATGGCACATGCTTGACAGTGCTTCTCTCCCAGTCTGGTGCAACAGACTTTCCTGTCAACCACCCAGGTTGCCTTGGGGTGGAAATTTTTTAACTTTGCCTTTTTGCATGTTCTGCTGCTCTAGAATTTATCTAGAATATTTTTACAGGTATTTGGAGGGATTTGGGGGCTCAATTGAGTCCCCACTTTTACTCTACCATCTTGCCTCTGTCCCCATTTATTTTTAAGTTTTGAGTACCAAATTCCTTTCCTCTCTTCCTTTTTCCCTCCTCATTGATAAGGCAAGCAATTTTTATATAGGTTATGCATTTGCAGTCATGCAAAACTTATTTCCATATTAGTCATGTTGTAAAAAAAAAACACAGACCCCCAAAATTTTAAAAAGAAAACAAGCAAAAAAAGATGCTTCAATCTTCACTCATACACTATCAATTCTTTCTCTGAAAATGTATAGCATTTTTCAACATAGGTCCTTCAAATTTGTCTTGCATTTTTGTATTCCTGAGAATAGCTAAGTCATTCACACTTTACATTATATTAGGACATGTAAGTCTTTTTAGGTTTTGGGGATTCCACCCTGCTCCATTTCTTACATTATAATAGTATTCCATTGCAATCATATATGACAACTTGTTCAGCCATTCCCTAACTGATGAACATTCCCTCAATTTTTAATTCTTTGCTACCACTAGCAGGGCTGCTATAAACATATTTTGTACATAATGATTCTGTTCCCTTTTCTTTGATATCTTTGCAATACAGAACTAGCAGCATATTGATTGATTAAAGGGTATGCACAATTTTTTAGTCTGTTGGGCATAGTTCCAAATTGCCCACCAGAATGGTTGGATCAGTTCACAATTCCACCAACTCCATTAGTGTCTCAGTTTTCCCACCTTGCCTTCAACATTTGTCATTTTCCCTATTTGTCATATTAGTCAGTCTGATAGGTGTGAGGTTGTACCTCAGAGCTGTTTTAATTTTAGTTTCTTCAATCAATAGTGATTTAGAGAATTTTTCATCTGTCTGTAAGTAGCTTTTGTTTCTTCATCTGAAAAGAATGTATTCATATCATTTGACTATTTATCAATTAAATAATAAGTTGTATTCTTATACATTTGAATCAATTCTCTATATAGTTGAGAAATGATGCCTTTATTAGAGATACTTGCTATAAAAATTCCCCCTGGTTTTCTGCTTCCCTTCTAATCTTGGTTGCATTGATTTTCTTAGTGTAAAACGTTTTTAATTTAAGATAATCAAAATTAATCCATTTTATATTTCATGATGTTCTCTATCTTTTGTTTGGTCCTAAATTCTTCCCTTATCTGTAGCTCTGGCAGGTAAACTATTCCAATTTCCTCTAATTTGTTTATGATATCACCTTTTATGTTTAAATCATGTATGCATCTTGTCCTTATATTCTTATACAGTGTGTGATGTTGGTCTATACCTAGTTTCTGCCATACTGTTTTTTTATTTTCCCCAATCTGTTGCACTGATCCATCATTCTCTCTCTAGTACCATAATGTTTTAACGATTACTGCTTTGTAATATAATTTGGGATCTGGTAAGGCTAAGCCATTTTCCTTCACATTTTCCCCCATTCAATTTCCTTGATATTCTTAATCTTTTGCTATTCTAGATGAATTTTGTTTTCATTTTTTTCTAGTTCTATAAAATAATTTTTGCTAGTTTGACTGGTACTGAATAAGTAAAATAATTTAGGGAGAATTATCATTTCATTATATTAGCTCAATCTACCTATGAGCACTTAATATTTTTCTAATTGTTCAGATCTGTCTTTATTTGTGTGAAAAGTGTTTTGTAATTGTGTTCATATAGTTCCTGAGTTTGTCTTGGCAGGTAGATTCCCAAGTATGTTATATTATCTAGAATTACTTTAAATGGAATTTCTCTTTCTATATCTTGATCCAGGACATTATTGATAAAATATAGAAATGCTGATGATTTAGGTGGATTTATTTTATATCCTGCAACTTTTCTAAAGTTGTTAATTATTTCAACTAGTTTTGTAGCTGATCTCTAAATATGCCATTATATCATATGCAAAGAGTGATGCATTTGTTTTCCTTTTTTTTTTTTTTAAAGCAATCGGGGTTAACTTGCTCAAGGTTACACTGCCAGTTATTTCTGGGTGTGGTGCTAAGTATCTGAGCCTGGATTTGATGCCCAGGTCATCCCGACACTGGAGCCTGTACTCTTACTCGCTGTGCTACCTGGCCGCCCCGATGCATTTGTTTTCTAATTGACTATTCTAATTCCTTCAATTTTTAAAAATTCTCTTATTGCTATAATTTGCATTTCTAGGGTAATATTGAATAATGGTGATGAAAATGGGCATCCTTGTGTTTTTGGGAAGCATTCTTGCTTATCCCTATTACAGATAATGCTTGCTGATGGTAATTGCATATAGTTATTTTTACATTTTTGTCCTCTGAATTTTGATTTTGATTTTTTTCTATCACAATAGTAAGTTTATATAGTCAGATCCTTTGTTGTTGTGGTGGTGGTGGTGGTGATTTGCTCATTTTCCCAGCCTATTTCTTGCCTTTTAATTATATTAGTTTGTCTCTGCTCCTGGTATGGAGAGGGGCACTATCCCAAGTTCAGGTTTTTTGTGCTGCTATTTTCAGAACTAATTCTGGGGACTTGTAAGTCTTTAGTTCTTCCTAGGTGGTATGATCTATGGAGGTGTGATCACTACCTTACTGACTATGCTGTTCTGTGAGCATCCACAAGCACTCATTTGGTACTAGGACTGTGACTGGAGTTCCTGCTCCTCTCTGGTTATGCTCTAGGCTGCTAGTGCTCCTCTTTGCTCTACGACTGCAACTCCAAAACCCATGTAGGCAACGCAGCAGAATTCTGCAGAGTGCTAGCAAAGTTTCCCCTTGTAATGCCATCTAGACTATTCGTCCAGGCCCATTACTGTCTGTGGCCTGAAAGTTCTGGAAGGCACAGCGTCCTATTCTGTTGCCCCCTAAGGCCTGTGCTGGTTTGCTGGAGGTACAACCTATTATTGGCTTTCCAGAGTGCCACTTAGGCTAGACTGTGCAACTATTCTCATTCTTAGTGATACAGACCTTTCCTGTCAACCTTCTAAGTTGTCTTGGGCTTGAAAATTGTTGCATATTGTCCTTTTGTTATTTTTGCCATTTCAGAGTTCATTTTGAGTTGTTATTTTAAAATTATTTGGAGGGGAATTTGGGAGAGCTCAGATGAGTCCCTACCTTTATTCCATCAACTTGGCTTTACCTCCAGATTTGCATATCTGAATGGAATAATGACATCAATGAAATCATAGATCCATTTGATTATTGAGTAATTGCGAAGGATGTCTCACCTTTCTAGTTTTACCTTATAATACTTTCTAACAAGTTATTTGCTTTTCCCCAGTCCCAGCCCTACATACACCATACTTTTCTGCCTCTGTTTCTTTTCTCTTGATATGTTTTACAGTTAAAACTCTCTCTACATCCATAATTCTGGATGAACTCCTTAACACCATTTTAATGCTTGAATTAAATATCACCTTTTCCAGAAAGGTTGCCGGATAATGTTAATGATGATTGAATCAGATTATACTTTGTGACTTTCCTACACACTTAGATATTATTTTGTATTATTGTACAAAAAGGCATCTAAGTGGTACCATGGAAAAAACATGGAAGCTGGCACAAAGTAGACCTCAGTTCAGACCTTTTCTAAGGCATTTAATAACTCTGTGACTTGGAGTAAGTAACAACCTCTGTTTGCCTCAGTTTCATTATCTGTAAAATGAAGATAATAATAGCACCTACTTTCCAGATTTGTTGAACAAGTCAAATAAGATAACATTTGTAAAATGCTTTGCAAAACTTAAAGTGCTTTATAAATGCTAGTATTGTCATTGTTATTAATTATTCAGTAGACTGTGAATCTTATTGGGACCCAACAATTTTTTGTCTTTGTATTCTCATTGTCTGGGGAAGTAGTGTGTGAGTGATGGATGGAAAATTGTCCTTTGTGCCAAGAAGACCTAGGTTCAAGTCCCATCTTTGCTACCTACTAACTGTGTGGCCCTGGGCAAAGATAGTATTTCAAATCAATTCATATCACACGCATATACCACAGTTTGTCCAGCTATTCCTCAATCGTGGGGATCTACTATTTTTCTTTTTTTTTTCTTACACAAGAAAGTCTCTTCTTGTATTTTAATATAAATGAGCCTATTCTTTCTATCTTTGCCCTCATATTGGTTGTGATTTCTCAATGCCTGGACACCTCTATAAATTACAGAGAAGGTGCTGACCTGCATTGCTAGAGGGAGTTTCCTCATCCGGGATTTCCCTAGATCAATGAAATCACAGATCCACTTTCTATCCAGACCCCCACTATCTAGTACAGAGCCTTAGTGGGAGGTGATATGATGCAGCAGAATGAGCATTGGATTGGGAGTAAGAGGACCAGGGTTCAGTGCTGCCTCTACAGCTTACTAGCTATGTGATGTTAAGCGAATTATTTAACCTCCCTGAACCTCTTTCTTCATCTATAAAATACATAGGTAGAACAAGATGAACTTTATATATATATATGTTTAGTTCTCCTGGGAATGTAATAGGTGTTTATTGCATATTTATTGCTATTATTTTGGTATATGCCTTACCCTTTCACTAAACCATAAGCTCAAGTAGGGTAGAGATGATGTGCATCATTCATCATAAACTCTGTTCACAATAGAGACCAAATAAATGCTTCTTGAATTTACCTTAATTGGATTATGGATAAACACCATTTTTCCTCTTAGATTCAAGACAATTTCTTTTGATTTTGACCTTATTGGAGAAGAACTGATTAGTGTCCACTTGACAGACACTATTAATATACTTGAAGATGGTCGTTGTAATATTCTTTCTTCGGAGATGTTTTCTATACCTCAATTCCCCTAATGCTCTTTCTTCCTTGGACTTTCTTCATTCAACATATTTGATTTAACATTCATTGCATTCCTAGTCTATAAATAAGGTGCTGTGTCAGTCACTGAGATATGGAGACATAAATGAAGAAGTCTCTGCCTTCAAGGAGTTTATGGTTTATATTTTTATGTTCACGTAGCACTTTATACCTCTCTGATGCAGTTAGTCAATAAAAATTTATTAAGCACCCACTACATTCCAGGGGTTATGCTAAGTGCTAAGACTTAGGAAGAAAGGTCAAAAATATTCTATATTATATTCCAATGTAGTAATTTGTGTACAGATCCTACCCCTCACTGTACTGTAAATTCTGTGAATTCTGGAACCCTGAATTGTCAAAGATTTTTATCTCCCCCAATATCTTGCAAAGTGTTCTGGACCGAGTAGGTAGTTGAAAAATGTTGAATTGAATTGAACAATTAGATACCACAAAGTTTCTAGTCCTTTTAGTCTTTCTTCTTAAGGCTGTAGAGTTGGTGACCTTTAAAATTCTTCTTGAACTTAGAATCAAAGAGTGAACTTCAACTGGATTTTGGAAATCATGTTTTCTAGAACTAGGCTCAGAACCAGGAAGACCCGGGTCCAAGTATTGCCTCCGATACAACTGGCTGTGTTACCCTGACCTTATCCTCTTGGTACCTTAGGCAGCTAAAGTAGACAGAGAAATTACCTCAGAGGAAGTTTCTTCTACTAGAAAATACCAGGTCTATTCCCGACTTCCCATAGTTATCTAGGCCAGTAGGTCTCAAAGGCAATGCCAAAACACACTAAAGAGGAGTACTTCAAATTGTATGTGACCTATGTTTGCAAGGCATTTGCATGTGTGAGTATACTAACTCTGCCTTGCTGCGCCCTGAACAAAGGCATTTGAAAACCACCAATCTGGTTGGAACTATTCATTCTATTTGAAAATTCTATCCACATAGTTTTGTAGTTCTATGAAGTTGACAATTTTTTATTTAAAGTTGATACAATTTTTTCCATTTAGCTGGTTCAGAGTACATAATAGGACTGAGTTGGATTGTTCATCAGAGTGCCTCCAAAAGAGGCAGCTAGGGATATAGTGGATAGGGTTCCTGATTTGGAGTCTAGAAGACCTGAGAGTACAAATCCTTTCTCAAATACTTACAACCAGCTGACCCTTTTCCTCACCTATAAAATTGGAATAATACCTAACTCAAAGGGATATTGTGAGGATCAAATGAAATAGCATATAAAAATGCTTTGCAAACCTCAAAGGACTATATATTATTGTTATTTCCCACCTCCCCTTTGGTTATAAGATGGAGGTCATCTCTGTTTTCAAGCAATGCTATAGAGGAATGACCCTGGCTGTTCAAGGACTATGTACTTGGTTTCTTTCACCTTTCCATGATCCTAGCTTCATCAAATTGTCAGTATATTACCACCTTACATGGTAGGCACACCACTGCTTGCATGACCATTATTTATTTGCCTTTGGGATTTTTGGGTCTTTCTTCTGGAAAATAATTTATTAATTGATCTAACCTAGGACTCAATGGAGGACCCATGAGTGGGTCTGGAGTGTATTTCACAGAAAATTTTTTATTTCAGGTTCTGAAAATGACAATATATTTTCATTGGCTTTTGGTCCCCATCCATATACCTGCACCCCTTACCTCTATCAGTTTCAACAGCACTAACAGTTGTCCTATTTTTTACAGTCTGAAATAATGAAGGGGAGAAAAGAGGGCTCTTTGTATCCAGAAAATATACTGATTGAAATATCATCTTTTGGGAAGTCAGTTCTAAAGACACTAATTGATATTGTTTGAGGAAGTGGAAGTGTCTGTCATGAAAACCGTTCTAACAGGCAACTTGTTTTCCTCTTTAGTTTGCTTAAACTTGGCACCATGTTAACTTCCCCTTTAGAAAACCTCCTGTTTTGATTTATGAATGTTTTCAAAATTTTAAGATTCTCCAAACCGTTGTTTCACCTGTAAGTAGAGAGATAGCTTGTTTGGCTAACTGCCTTGCATGACTCAGTGCCAGGCCATGAATAATGCCGTGTTCAATATTCTAAATTTGCGTTCCAAATTCTGAATTTCGAATGAGCTGCATGGAACTCTACTGATAAGTGACTGATTTTTTTTTTCCCTGCAAGGATTGTCTTATTTCAAACTTCAAATTTAGTTGCCTTACTTTATTCAAAGCAATTCAGAATGAGCCTTAACGAAAAGCTAAAGACCATCCTCCACACCTTTGTAAGCCTAGAAAGGTGAAAAAGTAAACTAATGAAAAAGGTTGTTTAATATAGGTGAAATAAGTGTCTTCAAAGTAGAATATGGAGACCTTTTCTTCCTTGATAATTAAATCTCTTCCTTTAGTCAAGAGGTTTTAACCAATTTTGTTTTGTTATGGATCCCATTAGCAGTCTGTTGATGCCTATAGGCCCATTTTCAGAATAATATTTTTAATGCATAATTTTAAAAATATGGTAGCACAGGAAACTATTTCTTTTAAAACAAAGATGCGATTTTTACCTTTCAAGTTCACAGACTCCCTGAAATCTATCCACAGACCTCTAGGTTGAAACCCCTTTGCTTTAAATATGGCTTCTTATTAAAGGAGTTACCAAATGCATTAAGGTTCACACTAGCTAGTATTTACCCAGTGCATAGCAAGCATCTAAAAATGCTGATTGATTGATTGATTGATTCAAGGCTTAGCTCAAGTCACTGTCTACAGGAAGCCTTTCTGGATCTCACTATTTGTTGGTGTTTGGACCATCATGGATATACTTATCTGTTTTACATGCTGTATCCTCCTCCTCCCCTAGTCAAGTGTTTTCTCCATAAAGGCAGTTTGTTTGACTTTGTATATCTCAGTGTCACTTCCATAATAGGTACTTAATAAATGTGGATTGGTTTGGACGCAGTTGTGTTGGATTCACTTCAGTATATTTTAAAATAAATTTTACTGTAATATAAAAAGTCCAGGGGAGGGGAGACCTAAGGCCAGGAATGGATTCAGAGAAATGAATCAAAGTAGTTTTATTCAAAATAAAACTGGACTAACTTTGGAATTCAAGAAATCTGATGAACTTAAAAAAATCGTTTCCATTTTTCCTTATTTGCAGTTTTCCAAATAACCTTGCAGAGAAGTGCCAGGATTATGGGAAAGCTCTCTTCTTGTAGCTATTCTAGCTTAAATGAAAAGACAGAATGCCAGCAATCTCCTTCAAGGGTCACCCCAGTGATAGTTCCTGACCAGTATAGTACATCTGCAAACATTGCCATTACTTCCTTTCTTTAAGGAGAATACTGTACTGTGAAGCCATTTCTCTGCCTAACTAGACCTATGTTTGCTAGTGCATCCAGTTTATTTAGATGACCTTAGGTGGACTAAGGACAAAGGCTGAAGTAATTCACACAGCTGTCCAAACTGACCTGAGTTCACTGAAAATCTGAACACTCCTCCATTTCCCTTTGGCTCTGAAAACCTGTTAAGAAAGTGAGTAGGGCTGGCCAGACTGGTTTCATTATTCACTTGTGAAAGGTATTTGATGCTATTAAAGGTCTTTTTTTTTGTTTTATGCATAATATGTGTCTATTCATTGTTTTTAAGATGAAAGATGTTACATTGATATGAATTACATTCAAATCATATTCAAGACCTCTTTAAGAGAAAAGGTTGGTGATTACAAATTTATTTTCTGCCAACAAAAACAGGGGGAGAGGGCCCAATCCCTCTGTGGCAAGAGCTGAAGCCATAGGCCTTGGATTTCTTCCAGGGTCTACATCATGTCCAGGAAGGGCCCTGTGGTGAAAGACACTGGCATATGATATTTGTAAATAACTTTAGGGGGAAAAAACCCGAATAAAACATAGGCAACCCTTGTGTTGTGGTTTTTAAAAGAATGACAAGGAGTAATATTATACTGGAGCTATTCAATTCAATAACCATTTATTTTAAAACCAGCTTTGTTATATACCAGGCACTGTACTATGCTCTTGGTACAGAAATGTAAAACTAAAATCATCCCTGCCCTCAAATGGGTTTATATTCAAAAAGGACAAGCAATGTCCAGTCTCACTGAGAGGAAGGTGAGAACAGGGGTTGTGGTGAGAGCTATGTTGGATGTAGACTTCATTTCTCCAGTCTAACTGAGTGGTGCTACTGTGAACAGCTTTTAAGGTTCTGATTATACAGTATAGTGAACACTCTATTTATTCCATAACAAACCAAAGCAATACTTTCACAGAAAATCAAGAAAGCATTCACAATATTACAACTTCTCAAAGTATAATAGTCAAAGTCTTCCACTCATGGGGCAAAGTCTTAAGTTAACTCAGTCAGTATCACAATATAGTCTCAAAGTAAAATAGTCACTCTTAAGTTAACTCAATCAGTCACTTATTCAGCAAAGTCTCCCACTCATGCATGTGACAAAAGTCTTGATTAACTCAATCAGTCACTTACTTATTCAGGAAATTAATTACTAAGTATCATACATAAAACTCTCCACCCCTTTTGTCACTAGTAAACTGCAATTCCATAATTACTCAGTATCCAAGGAAAGATCTTTTCATCTTGACTTGGGGCTGGTTCTCAGATTCCCTGGATCCCCTTCCATGGTCCCAGATTCTACCTGGATTCACCAGACTGTCACCTGGGTTCAGTGGAAGACAGCTCCCAGTTCCTTGTCCAGCTCTCTGGGCAGGTCCTGCTCCACACTGAACTTCACAGGGTCTGGTCCATGTTAGATCCTTCACCATTTCTGTTCCAGGGAATTCAAGGCTCAATCAAGCCATAAACAAAGTCTCAGCATCCTAGTCATGTTTCCTCAGTCACCTGGGCTCCTGGCTCGTGGCTCTGGGCTCTGGGATCCAGGAAGAAGAAGAAGAAGAAGAAGAAGAAGAAGAAGAAGAAGAAGAAGA
>NW_027187460.1:56005197-56081712 GCF_028583685.1 Petaurus breviceps papuanus | reverse complement strand
GAAGAAGAAGAAGAAGAAGAAGAAGAAGAAGAAGAAGAAGAAGAAGAAGAAGCTCCACTACCACAAGTTCTCAGGAAATTCTGGCTCAGTTCTCCATTCTCTCTTCTGTAGTTTCTCTGCCACCAGATACTAGTCCCAAGAAATTCTGACTGTGCCTCTCAGGGGCTTTTCCTTATATACACACAGCATTAGCTTCCTGTCTCAGTCTACCCCTCCCTGTTACATCAGTAACAGGAGACAGGAGATCATACCTTCTGTTTCCCTAACAGAGGCTTGATCAGTTACTAAGTGCTAAAGTACCTGCTTCCTTTGCCAACACAAAGGGATCTTCAAATTCAAATTACATTAACATTACAGAGTAACAAGTTGTAATGGTAGATTTGCAATTTCATGTACAATCCTCTTTTTATTGTACTATGTTATGGAAATGCTTGTTTTGTTCCCTGAATTGAAAATAAAATAAATTAAATTCAACACTCCACTTTAGCCAATCTCTTCAGCCTCCACACCCACCAGCCCCCTTACAGAATTACCACTAAGGAGTTAAAGTTGACTAAATCGGAGTTATTGGAGTTTGGTTTACTTCATTTCCTTTGCCTACCCTCTGGTGGAGGTGCAAAAGCAATGCACAGGAAGGAGACACAGGAAACAATAAACAAAAGGTCAGGATAAAGGATAATTCAGAAACCAGAGTAAAGAGCTATCAGGATACTCAGAAGTTCCCAAGTCCTTAGTTCACACAGGACTTAGTAGAGGTAAAGTATTCCCCTGTTGTGAATGAAAGGGTTGTTGTGAAGGCATCCCTTGTAATGTAGGTATGTGAATTATATATTAATAATGATAAATAATCCAAGTTACTAAATTTGGCATTGCCCAAGTCTGTTTGAAGTCCCTCATTGTAACAAAGGAGCTCTTAATCTATGATATATATGTTTATACACACATAGGCCTATATATATACATATAGGTATGTATATTTGTATGTGTATATATACATGCATATATACATACACATATACATCCATACACACACATGCAAAATACACATACATGTGTGTATGTATATTTGTATATGTGTAATAAGTTCATGGATCCCAGATTAAGAACATATGTATGTGTGTGCATACATGGCATATAGAGATAAATCACTATTTCAGTTTAATTAGTTCCTTTTGTAATTTTTAACACTTTAAGCATTTCAAATGTTATTCTGAGAAAGGGTCAATATCAACAAACAAGGTTATAGACTTCCAGACTAAGAATTGAAAGCAGAATATTAATTCATTTAGGAAAAGAAAGATATCCACTTTTTGAAAAGATGTAAACTTGGAGTTTTATTTCCATTTCAGGATTCCTTTGCTCTTTAAGAGGTTCTCTGACAAAGGAGTCATTTTTTTTAGCCATGTGCATTTATTAATATGAGTCTCTGCTTGTTCTTTCATCCAGAATTTAAGCTCATTGATCAAAGTATAAGCTGCATTTGTTATCTTATCAAGAGTCATCTAAAAGCCAATTTCAAGGGGGTAGGGGTGAGAGGATTGAAGGAACTCATAGAGATAAGATCAGTAATTTTCATTACTGTCATCAAAAAGTCGGTGCCCACTGTAGACCTGACAGACAGAATGATGCTGCTCCACAGTTTTCAGAGACAACATATATTGTCCCTTCCCACTGGGTACTTACCATCCAAGGGACAGACAAGAGTAAACAAAAGCATATTTGTGGATGTGGGGAAATATACCCATCTGAGAAGTGCTAAGCTGCTGTGAGCAAAGTTGGTGGCTTTGACTGGACTCCTTTATTGGTTGAGTTCAGGAAGTCTTCATACCAGAGGAAGTGTTTAAACCACATTCTTGATTATTAGAAGACTATGGATGGTATAGAAAAGGCTAGGACAGTCATTTCTTAGGTTCAGATGTATGGACAATGAGAGATAGTAAGAGAGAAGTCAGGAAACTGGGTTTCTTTAATGAAATAGTAGCAAACACTAGAGCAAGTTAAAAACTGCCTTCCAAGAGATAACATCATCTCAGGAAAACAACAAGGACAAACAAACCAACAGATAGAGTAGAAATAGAATGTTCAGGGAAGTTGAGGGAGTCCTGGGAGGGCAGGGAATGCCATAAGCAGGAATTTAGAGCAATGCCTTACTGAGAGGCAGTGGAGTGGAGAAGGCATCAGACTTGGAAGTCAGGAAAATTTGGATTTAAATCCCACTATCGGATGCTTACTTGCTATGTGAACCTAGACAAGTCAATTAACCTATATGTGACTTGAAATTCTACTCTGTGAAATAAGGAGGCCTTTAAGGTAGTTCTGTGTGTGTGTGTGTGTGTGTGTGTGTGTGTGTGTGTGTGTGTGTATGATGGATGATGGAGACTTGTCAGTTTGGTGAAACCTACATACCCATTAGAATAATAGTCATAAATGCCTAAAATAAAATACTTGGCATTACCAAGAAAACCAATTTATATGGGGCATTCCCCAAAGTCTTAGTGCAGTTCTAAACTAAATACGAAAATTTCACTAACTTTGGGAACACCTTGTATTGAAATTGTTATAAAATAGTTAGCAAAATAGTAATAAAACAAGTTCCTAGACTAAATTCTTTTCTAGATTTATGTTTAAGAGCATATTAATGAGATCAAGAATGAAGACTCTGCTTTGCCCACAGAAGGCCCTTGTTTAAGACAAGGCAATAGACTATGGGGACAAAGATACTGATTTGGGTAAAAATACCACGATTGGGGTGTCAGTCCTCTGTTCCATATACTCCAAGTTGAAACTAAAATGATGTGTTGGCATTCTCTAGAATCAAACTTTCCCTAACTCAATTTAAATTTCCCACTAAACTATTTTTTTTAAATCTCTGTCTTTTGCCTCCCAGATCCCAGTTCCATTTAGGCACCTAATCTCCTTTTTGGACTTGGTCTCCTCTAGTCATTCCTGAACTGGGATTTCCTTAAAAACAATTAACCACACATATACTCCCACATATGCACAGAGAAAGCTCCAACAAGATAACCCTAAGGATGACAGTGCTGGGCCATTTCACCAAGGGCAACTATAACAGGTTTTTACTATGATGACAGCACAGGTATAATCTCCATGTTCTCTCCCCACCTCCCTCACCCACCCACTTAGGACCCGGCTTAGTTTAATATGAATCTACACTCACTATCAAAGGGAATGTAGCATGTTATTGATTTGCTATCTTTTTCAGAGACCAGAGATCTCAAGGAAAGCAACTTGTCTCACATCAGATTTGACTTTTCAGAATTCTGGATAGCTGTTTCCTTTTGTTTGGGAGGACTTTCAGGGGTGGGAGAAAGATGCATCTTGTTAGTTTTTGATAGGTGGAATATTTCGTCTCATTCTGCTTGGGATGTTTGCATTTTGGTTTGGATTTTAGGTCCTTTTAAAAATCGCGCTGGTGTGTAACTTTTGGCTGCTATGACAGTGAATCGATTCACTTCACATGCTGTTAATGAGTAGATTGACTTATTCTGTTTTCCTCACTGGATGGTATTCTAGTACAATAGGCAAAATGTCAACAATGACCAACAGAAGTCCAGTTAGAAGAAAAAAATGGTGGGGAAGTCTGGAAAGAAATGATACAAGTTATGATTCATTAAGCCTTTTAGTATTTAGAAGCAGAGACAGGTGAATTCATTTTCACAGTTATGTCCTTGAAAACCTCAGGTTTTAGAATATTGATTGAGAGCAGACCCTGCTTAATTTTTATCTTTGCATCTTTGCATCTATCATAGTGCCTGTCAAACAAATGCTTGTCTAATGAATGACTGAATTAGAATTGGGCCAAGTCTGGTGAAGCTGACACCATTACATTAAACATGATTACTCTCAGAGAAATTATTGTACATTTAAGTAGCAATGATACAAACTTTGTACTGGTGTCAGGAGACACAGAGTCAGGTCCCAGATCTGCAATTCAAGGATGTGTCATAGAATATTGATGTATGACCCTGGAAAAGTCACGTAACATCTTTTAGTCTCAGATGCTTTGTTGAATGAAAGACTTGGAATAGCTGGTATCCCAGATCAATCCAATTGAATCAATATTTGCTAAGTACTGGTGGTATACAAGTGCTTCAAGTGTTTACAGTGTACTAGGTATCATGTTTTAAGAGATGCATCACAAAGTTGGGGAATGTGCAGAGAACTTTAACAAGGATGGTGAAGGTTCTTGAGTTCATGCCAAGGAGTATTTTTTCAATGACTGTTGGCCTGGAGAAAAGAGTTAGGCAGGGCATGATACCTATCTTTAAGAATTTGAAGGGCTGTCACATAGAACAAGGATTAAGATTGTTCAGCTAGGACACAGAAGACAGAACTGGGAGCAATGTGGGTAAGTTGTGAAGAGAAAAAATAATATGTTTGATGTAAAGGAAACACATAAGGCAGCTAGGTGACATAGTGGATAGAGTTACAGATCTGAACTGAGGAAGATGTACGTTCCTGAGTTCAACTCTGGCCTTACTGGCTGTGTGACTCTGGGCAAGTCACTTAACGTTGTTTGCCTCAGTTTCCAAATCTGTAAAGTGAACTGTAGAAGCAAATGGCAAACCACTTCAGTGTCTTTGCCAAGAACATCTCAAATGGGGTCATGAGGAGTTGGGCACGACTGAAAGAACTGAACAACAAAAAGGAAATATTCTTAAATGAAAAATATCCAAAAGTGATTCCCTCCCAGCTCTCTCATCCATTCAGAACAGCCTTCCTATGAAACTTTGCTGCAGTTAACCTAATTGCTTAAATAACTTTTTGCACTCAGTCTATTCCTTCTTTCTCTCTTTCTACCTTCACATTTTAGCAATTGTCATATGCTGTTGGTTTTACTCCCCAAAGATTTCATTGAATTCTCCCTTCATTTCCATTCCTTTTGCCACTCTAGTGGTTCAGATTCCCATTCCTGCTTTCCTTGAAAGCTGTATTGGCTTCCTACCTGGCTTTCTATTCCTCTTGTTTTTTTCTTTATTCAATTAATCTATAACACGCATGTCAAAGTGAATCACCTAAGCCAAAGGTCTGATTACATCTCTCAATCAGTCCAAGTCCAGTGTCTCTCTCTACTGAATAAAAATGTAAAATCCTTAGGCTGGCATTCAAGGCTCTTCACAACTAGGTCTTAACCTATCTTGTTAACCTTATTTAAAAATATTCCTTTTCATTCACTCTGATCCAACCAAAATGGACCATTTGCTATTTCCCAACATTAACTATTTTCACTCAGCTCCGATTCTTCACATGCCTCTAATTGACCTCTCATTTGCTTTAGTCTCTATATGGAGTACCTACATCTCTACTTTTGTTTGACAATAAAAGCTCATCAAAATCTGGCCCTTTCCTCCCCTTTTCAACCTTACTGTATATAACTCTCCTTTATACATAGTATTGTCTAGTCAACATGGATTTTTTACTGTTCCTTGTACATGATATCTTCCATCACTGTGGCTTTTTTTAAATAATTTTTTTAATTTATGGAATAAAACAATCATTTCTGTAAGATAGTACAATAAAAAGATGATTGCACATGAAACTACAAATCCACTATATACAACTTGCTATTCTTTTTAAATACACAATGTAGTTATCATGTAAATTTCCTTTTTTTCTTTTTCTCTCTTTTTTTCCCTCCCCCACTCCAAAGTTGGCTACCATTAGACACAAATAAGAATATATACACATGTGTGTATAAATATATATGTGAAATAATTTTATATATACTTCTATTTCTCAGTTCTTACTCTGGATGCAGATAGCATCTTTCTTTATTTGTCCTTTATAGTTGATTTGTATATGTGTAATAATAAAAGGGACTTATTTGCTCTGTTATTTTTTTAAGCAATTGGGGTTAAGTCACTTGCTCAAGGTTACAAAGCCAGTTATTTCTGGGTGTGGTGCTAAGTATCAGAGCCCGGATTCGATCCCAGGTCATCCTGACTCTGGGGTTGGTGCTCTTACTCATTGAGCCACCTGGACGCCCCTAAGCAATTGGGATTAAGTAACTTGCTCAAGGTTACACAGCCAGGTGTTTCTGGGTGGGTGCTAAGAGTCTGAGCCCAGATTTGATCCCCAGGTCATCCTGACACTGGAGCCAGTGCTCTTACTCGCTGTGCTACCTGGCCGCCCCTGCTCTAAATTATTCTTAAAATAATATGGCAATTACTATAAAGTGTTCACTTGGTTCTGCTCATTTTGCTCTTTATTATTTTGTGTAAGTCTTTCCATTATTTTTTTCCATGCTTTGTATTATCTATAAGTCATGTTTGGAATACACTCCCTCCTCTCCTCCCTCTCTTTGGATCTCTAGCTTCCTTCAAGTTTCAGCTCCATCTCTATCTTCTCCATGATTCCTCACATGACCCTACTCAGATAGAAAGGATACTTCCCTCTTTGGATTTCTCATGACCTTATTTAACCACCTCCTATTTACTAAACTGCATTCTAACCTGTTATAATGATTTGCATATGCATCTAATTCATTTAGTAGAATCTAAGTCCTTTGAGGGCATGGACTACATAATTTTACATCTTTCTCTTTATCCATAGCACCCAGTCTTAAACATTGTAGGAGATTTACAAATGTTTGTTGAATGAAAATGAATGAGTTATTACATGTAGTCACTGATATTATTTACTCTGGCTTCTTTGTTAACTTTATAAAATCAATTATTATTGATATTAGCATATTACTTATGAAAATAGGTGACTCTTTCTGGAGTCATAGAATGTGAAAGTAGCTATCTCTTCCATTTATACACAAACAGAATGCCTGTTATAATGTACCCAACAAATGGTTGTATGGTCTCTGCCTGAAGACCCTTCTTCCCCTGAGTTAGCCTATTCAATTTTGTGACAGTTTTAATTCTTAGAAAGTTTTTTTTTTGCTGTTTATTTATTTTTTACCCTTGGCATAAGCCTAAACTTACTTCTTTTACATTTCTCTTCATTTCTCCTGTTTCTTCATTGTGGGACAAAACAAACTAAGGCTAATGCCATCTCTGGATAACAGCTTTTCAAACACTTGAAGACAGATGCCATGTCTTTCCAGGTTAAACATGCCCAGCACCTTCAGCCAATTCTCAGATGTCATGGATTCAGGGCTCTTCAGTCTGTTGGTTGTCCACCTCTGGGTACTCTTCAGCTTTTCAGTGTACTTATTAAACTATGGATCTCAGAAAACAGCATGATAGCCTTGATAAGATTTGTTGAGGTCAGAGGACAGTAGGATTGCCATCTTCCTGTTCCTGTAAATTAAAGCCATCTAGCATCATATTAGATTTTGGGGCTGCCGCATCACTCTGCTGCATCATATTGAGCTTATAGTACCCTAAAATACCTGGATTCTTTTCAGAACCTCTGCTGTATGGCTATGCCTCCTCCTTCTTACACTTAGGCTACTTTGTATCCCAAGTGCACAACTCAACATTTATGTCCTTTAAATTTAATCTAATTAAGTTCAGCAAGTTGCTGAATCAAGTTGCTAACCTGTCAAGATCTTTTTGGGTCCTGATTGTTATCCAGTGAATTAGATCTTCCTCTGAGTATTCTGCCATTTGAACATTTGATGGGCAATGTTTTCTATCTACACTTCCTACTGTTTTGCAATGCTAAGCTGAATGTGTTCTGTGTGTAGGGGTTGGGGGGGGCAAAAAAGGGGTGGAGTCATAAATTAATAAAGATTAAACCAACAGTCATTTAAGACATGGAATATTTATATGTAGACACTGGAAAAAGCACAGGTCATCATCCCTTTTAATGAAAAAAGACTAATGAGCCCTGACCATGCAAAGGGAAGGGACACTTTTAGCATAAGTGGTGGAATCAACACAAAGTAGCTCAAATTCCATTTCAACTTTTGGTTTCTAGTTTCTCTTTCATAAGATGGTTTATAGGACTGCTTTAAGTAGCAATGTTGCCTGATTTTTTAGTTTCCTCTCTTCTCACTTTCACACCCCAGGGGCCAGGGTAAGCACAATAAAACGGTTAAAATCAGGCAGCAGGAAGGAGTAAGAGGAATGAAAGGCCTGAAGAATCCAGAAATTAGATAATCAAACTCCAAGTAAGTCCGTTTTCTAAAGATAAATCTCTTTAATGATAATGGATTTCTCTTATTTTAGGATGAGTGGGAGGCAGCTGACTCTCAATCAAGCTAGATTTTACAGAAGAAATGCAGTTTGAAAAAGAAAGAGGAAGGAAAGGTCTGGAGGATCTTATGATTTTCAAAGGATATGGCCATGTTTCTTTCTCATCATCTAACTTTTTTTGTGGTTGTTGAGTTGTTCCAGTTGTATCAGATTTTTTGTTACCCCATTTGGGGTTTTCTTGTCAAAGATACTGGAGTGATTTGCCATTACCTTCTCCAGCTCATTTTACAGATGAGGAAACTAAGGTAAACAGGGTTAAGTGACTTGCCCAGGGTCACACAGCTAGTAAGTGTCTGAGGTCACATTTGAACTCAGGAAGCTGAATCTTCTTGACGTGAAGCCCAGCATTCTTTCCCTTCCACCTATCTGTGCTCATCATGTAACTACACAAATAAAATGACACAAAATCTTCCTAGAAGATGGCAAGGAGAGCCAGTTCTGACAAAAAGCCCTAAACAATTAAAAAAAAAGAGAGACCAATCCTTTCCCATCTCAATGAAGATGTTGAGAAGAGGGAAAGAGAAATAGAAAAAAAGAAAAATATTTTAAGGAATTGTGTTGGCATTATTCCTACAGTTCCATGATTTCCTGTTACTCTGGAGTTCTATAGCCTCCTCTGACCTGAACAATGCTAATGTTTCAATGTCCCAACTGGGCACCAGAAACCACATCCAATCTTCCTTGCCTAGGTGGGTTGAGGGGACAGAAGTTACTGTGTCATTCCAGTAATATGCTCGTCCTTTGCTCTACATATTGACCTTTCCCACTGAGTCACTACCTAAAAAGAACTGATAGAGTCTCCTTGACCCCAAACACAGTCTAAGAAATGTTCTATCCATCGCATTTCTATGTAATAATCTTGTCCGCTCTGAAAAGTTTTCTTTATTGAGATTGACCCTCCAGTAGAATACCTAGCTCTGTTTCCCCCCTTTCCCTTATGATTCCTATGCTCTCTTTAATCTTCAATCTCCCTCAGCTACTGGATCCTTCTCTGCTGCTTGCAACTATCCCCACATATCTCCCATCTTTTAAAAAAAAAATCCTTAAATTGTCCTAACTCTTTTAGTCTTTCCAATATATGGCAAAGTGGTTATTACCATCACTGTTTGGTAGTGGGCAAAAAAATAGAGAAATTGAATAGAATAGATATCAGGAGCCAACAAAACATATTCAATGATTAGTGTTTGATAAAGCTATAAAAAATGGCTGAGTCCAGAAACCACATCAAATGAGTTTTATTGAAATGGAACTATCTAGAAAAGAGACTCAGAGAGGCATCATGCTCAGTCAAATAGCGATGTGGTTTTATCTAGATATATCATTGGTTTGTTCTATAATTATGTATAGTTCACTACCCATCCCAACTTGCCTATCCAGGAAGAAGGAGACTACTGTCTGTGGTCTTTCTTGGCACTGAGAAGAAAACAGTGGTTCGCATGTGCTTTCCTCCTCCATTTATCTCTTGTTCTTTTCCTAATCAGCTCACCATCATTTTCTACACACACAGACACACACACACATACACGCACACACATGCACACACACGCACACACGCACAGACACACGCACACATACACGCACACACGCACTTCTTTACTTATATGCTGTGCTTCAACTTCCTTGTGCTCATCCTGCTCTTCCCTGCTGATCTTTAGATTATCCTAAATTTCAATTTTGGGGGTATTGGAGTATGCTATGACTTGTAGACATTTAAAATCGCTAGACTAGTATTATAGTGATGGACCTTTTTTTCAGGAAGAAGTTTGAGGTCATTATTACAGCTTTGCAATGTCCCAATTGGGGGATATTACATTAAATAAGGCATTGCAACTTAGAATACAAGTCATCAAAAGGCTTTGTTTTGAACATAGCATGTAGGCAACTAGTTTGTTTAGTAGTGCATAGAATACTGGACTTATAATCAGGAAAACCTGAGTTCAAATTCAGCCTCAAACCTTCAGTAGAAGTGTGCTCCCATTTAATCCTGAGTTCAGCTCATTTGTAATGTGTGCACGTGTGTGTGTGTGTGTGTTTGTGTGTATTGAAGGATGACTTCTATAGTTGGTCCATCCAGTTTCATATCCTAATCTGCACAATTCTCCACTTCATGTTCCAGTGTAAAAAGTTATGGCAAACTCTTTTGAGAGATTAAATATTTTGCTGAAGAAGCTTTGCAATGCTCCAGGCTTTAATAAAATCAGAAATTCATTTGCAAACATCTGGAGCATCTTGAAATCATCTTCTAAAATTTCTCCTCAACTTGGCCTGTATTTTGGATTTTCTCTCTGACAAGGGCAAATATCATTAGTTACCATATTTATCTCTGTTTTAACCCTCACTTGATATTAATGATGAGTCGTCAGAATTATTATCTTTTAATTGGGGGGGATCTGAAATATCTATCAAAACATATATATATATATTTATAGTCAATGAGCAAGTGCAGTAGGGTTTCATATTCTCTACACTTTTCAGTCAGGTCTATGACTATAAAAATATAGAATATCAGTTGTGAAAACTCACCTGTTGCCTCCTGTAGAAATTCCTTTGTGCTTACTCTCCCAGCTCCTACTTCCCACTGGCACATTCGGCCCCTCAAGACAATGACTACTGCTTCCCTCAGACCAACAGGTAACTCTGAGATGTTTGTCTTTCTAGTACTAACACTTCTAGTACTAACACTCACGAGCCCTGATCTCATATTCCCTGATCCCATCTTCCCATTGCTTATAGCTTTTTAATTTAAAAAATAATTTTTATTTTTCAAATAATAAAAATCTCTGTCAAACCTGCCATGAAACCTGACAAATTGCCCCCAAAGTCAGTGGCTGATTGATTATGGAAGTAGAATGATTATGTATTCTCTGTAAACTAAAAGTTTTCAGGGAAATAGATTGTATTCAGAAGTCCACTTGCCCCACAGAGACATACTTCTCTATGTTTGAAATGATGCTTTTCCCCACTTTGGCTTGGAAAAAAAAGTAATAATAATTAGCATTTTAAAAGATTTGGGAAATTCTTTATGTGAGTTCATTTGATCCTTGCAAAACCCTTTGAGATTATTCTCGTTTTATAACTTAATAAGCTGTGACAAAGAAAAGTTAAGTGAGTTGTCCGGGATCATACTGCTAGTGAAGGTTTGAGGCTGGATTTGAACTCAGATCTTCCTGATTATAATTCCAGTATTCTAGCCACGCATAAACGAACCATGCCTACATGCTATGTTCAAAACAAAGCCTTTTACTGACTTGTAATCTAAGTTGTAAAAAATGGGTTTTCTTGCTATGAAAGTTCTAATTTTGATCTTTGTTCTAACTACTTGCCATTCTGACTATATGCATAGACAGTTAATTCAAGAATATCTCTCATATCACTGAACAAGACATTTCCTTTCCATTATAATATGAGCTATTTCATTTTTGATGATATAAGGTGTTTATTATGTCCTATGTCTCCAGATTATTTTCTCAAAGTATCTATTATATATAGAAATAATATTCCTGTGTAGTCTACAAATGTTTGACCACTTTCATTTTTAATTTTATTATTTTCTATTTTTTTTTTTGCTATTTGTTTTCTAATTCCTACCTGCACATTGAAGTCACCAAATGTCAAAGCATGTGTTAATTGAATTTGAATGGTCTTATTGAGTTTCTAGAATTTATCTGTATCTCTTTATCCTCAAGAGATGTTAGCACATAAGCTGATATTATTTTCATGGAAGACTTTTTGTAAATAGCTAACATGAACATGTTCCTGTCCCCATTAATATAGAGGATAATAGACATCTTCCTAGTCTCTTAGGCTCAAAACCTTGGTGTTATCCTGTACTTTTCTGTTGGACTCACTCTACATATCTAATGTACTGCCAAGTTTCATCATTTCTACCTTCACAACAGCTTTCACATATGTCCCCACAGGCACCATTCAAATAATGGCGTCTCTTCCAGTAGAAAGTGAGCACCTTGAGAGCAGGGACTCTTTTTTTTTTGGCCTTTTTTTGCATCTCCAATGTTTAACGCATTGCCTGGCGTATTGTACATACATAATTAATGCATGGGGCAGCCAGGTGGCATGGGAGATAGAACACTGTGTTTGGAATCAGGAAGACTCATCTTCATGGATTCAAATCCATCCTCAGACACTTCCTAGATGTGTGACCATGGGCAAGTCATGTAACTTTGTCTCAGTTCCTCATCTGTAAAATGGGCTATGGGAGCAAATGACAGCTCCAATGCCTCCACCAAGAAAACCTCAAATGGGTCATAGAGAATCAGACATGACTAAAACGACTGAGCAACCCAACACCAACAATTAATGCTTGTTGATTGACTGGTTGAGCCCTGCAATAAAAGATGATTGAATATATCCCTTTTGCAATGCACTGGTCTTTAATTTTAGTTTCCTTTTAGAAAAAAAGCAACAAGAAACAATGTTTGATGCATCCTGGGATGGTGATAGAAGGATGAGGTGTAATATGGTTATTACATTGTATCATCATGTAGTATACATTATTTGTATTCATTTGTATCTTGAGCATGTCCCAAAAGACTTATTGCAGTTTTAAACTTTAATAGCTCGAAAGTTTAGTAGCTGAAAACTGTGCTAAGGCTTTTGGAATATCCTATATGCAGGTTTAAGATGGTTCAGAAGACCGCAAAGCTTTTGTGTAACACTTAGAAGGCTACATGATTGGTTTGTTCCCATCATAACTAACCATTATTGGTTTGCTTGCTGCCGCATTAACACTAGTAGCTTTGCAGTCATTTTACACATGTTTTCTATGTTTAATCCTCACAACCCTGTGAGCTAGGTACTACACATATTATCATCTCCATTTTACAGATGAAGAAATTGCATGTCAGACAGTTCAGATGACTTGTCAGAGAGTGTCTTTGTTATTATAAGCAATCTTGTCAATGTCTTATATTAAAACTAACATGAAATTACCTTATAGATGTTTAGAATGGGTAGGATAGATCTGTTTCTCACTGCATTCTACTCAAAGAAAAGAAATAGTCAGTAATGGGTCATAGATCAAGGAAATGACTCTCTACATACTAATGGGGCCAGAAACACTTCGTGTGAAACTGAGACCACCCTCATCAGACATATGGGTAGATTGAGGAGTCATGTCTATATATCAATGGGGTAGAAACCCCTAAATTCAAAATGGACCATTTTGGAAAAAAAAAAAAGATCCCACTTCTACTAACTCTTAGGACAGACAGAACTTAAAATAGAGATGACTGAATATACTTGCCAAACTTGGAGAAGGAATTAAGCAGGCAGGTGATTTCACATATTTCTCTTGACCTTTTACTTTTTGCTTTAGTTGAAATGAAAAATACTCTATCTAACCCTGCCTATCTGTGCGTCTATCCATTTTATGTTATCATACAGTATATATTATTCCTATTCATTTGAAAATTCAGCATGTTCCAAAAGAGCTAGAAAGAGAGAGAGAGAGAGAGAGAGAGAAAGAGAGAGAGGGGGGAGGGCAGTGTCTTCCTTAAAATCTCATCTGCAAGAGGGGATTAGACTAAATAAATTCTAAGTTCCCTTTCAATTGTAGTTATATTATCCAATGAATTCTGGAGACCCAGAATTCTAGCCTACTGGTAACCAATCTATAAAAATCATGCTAATTTAGAACAACCATAGGAATGGTAAGTCAGAATAAAGGTTTTCATTTTTATTCAAGTTCTAGCCCACATTCAATCTCACTACTAACATAATGTTTCAAGTATAGTTAGCTTGCCAAATCTTTCCTTTGTAGCCCATTCAAAAATAAGCTTGTATTGTCCCATGCTTCATACACCTAGTTTAGGTTCTGTCATTAATAATTCTGAATAAATGGAATCCAAATCAACAAGGTGGGACTTCATTGTATTTCAGTAGCATGATTATGTTGGGTTAATAGTTAATGGGTACAACATTTGGTGATGATGCCTCATCACAAAAGAGAATGTTTTAATAAATATTACCTTTCTTGATGCAGGAACATCAGAAACTGTTGATTGCTAAAGAAAACATCAACTGTGTTAGAAATAATACTATTGTAAGTATAATATTTATTCCTGGGCAGACCAAAACTAATATTTTAAATCTTTCAATGCAATAATAGCCAGTAATCCTTTAGGAAATAAGAATCTGGAAGTCATAGCACAGGTCAAGAGACCAGTTCCAGTATGCAAGCCAGGTAGAAAGAAAATAGCTTACTTGTGATTGATATCTAAGTAACCACAACCAACATGTGTTCCACAGCTGGAACACTTTGCAATGTATTGAATGTTTTTTCTTAAAACTCCCACATTTAGATAATTCTGTAATTGTGACATGGGCTGGCAAAGTCTGTGATTAGCCTCAAGGTCAAGGCTGAACAAGAACAAAGAGGATATTTTATCAGGTTTTGTAAACTTATTTTGATTTTCCCTAGACACCAGAACATCCTGGAAACATTCAATTTTGACTTTTAAAATGGGTGTCATGTAAAAATCTCCATACAGCCACTTAATCTTGACCTATTTATATGCAGACAGAGAAATGTTAACTAAAGAGGACAGAAATTTGGGTTGTGAATTGTTAACTCTGCAGGTGCAGGGAAAGTTTAAGATTTCAGTTTCTTACAGAGTTATTTAAAAGGCAATAATATACAACCCATATTGATTGTGGATTTTCATTCCAAAAATGAATTTTTGAAGAACAAAAAATCTGTTTAAAATTAGATTTTAAAATGGGGCAAGGACTGTGACTCATTGGTAAGCTCCAATTGAAGCAATCCAGAGTGAACTTTTAAGGCTGAGTTATTTTTAAATGCTTGAAAATAAGGGAACTATAAATGGAAATCTGAACACAGCTTAACCTGCAGCCATATCAACAGCCCCCTATGAAACCAGATAAGTTCCTAAATTCCACAATGCATTCAAGGCTATTTATTCTTTATTTTTCTGAAATGAAAATCCTAGATGTATCAATCAGTCTTTGGGTAAAGAGCCCAAAAAATGCATACTTAACTGAGTGGGGTGGGTGACACTGAAAGAAAGGAATGAGAAGTGTATATAGGCAAACAATCTCTAGCATATAGAAAATTCCTGGTGGGCACAAGCAAGTTTACATAAACACACACAGTACTCAGAAGCTTGCTTCTACCCCCCCCCCCCAAGCTCTTTCTCAGTTAATGTCACTGCAAAGATGGTCTTGTCTTAAGCTGCATCACATTTTAAATCTTGGCATGTCAGAGGCTCTTGCTGTTGCCATCTTCCTGGTTGAAAGTTCTGGAAAAAAAACAGTTACCAGGTTTTCTTTAGGGATTTTGTCAGGTTGAAAAATGAATATCCTTGGCTATCTTGCCTTCCTTCCTTCTTGCATGTCAGAATAGTTTTCCATATTGTCTCTGTTTCCTGTCCACTCTCTCCCACCTTTTGACCCTATGTGTCTCCCTCACTTCCTTAATTTTTCTGCCATCTTCCCCTCACTCACTTGCTTACTCCTTTTTTCTCCTAATAAAATTCCAAATGCTGCTGCTATACAAATATCAAAGGAGTTTGCCAAGCATAACTACTTAGAAAAACAGAAATATTGAAGTGCCCAAGTTCAAATGAGCACAGAACTTGAGACTTCAGAGGATGGTAACAGTATTGATGGAAGAAACAAAAACATTTTTATGCCTGTACACACACACACACACACACACACACACACATACACACACACACACACACACACACATATATATATATATATACATACACACATAAGGTACTTATTCCATGTGCATCTGTTCAACCTTTTGCATCTGTACTGTACAATACATGTTTAAATATAATTAAAACAAATTTATTTCACCCAAGAAAATATAAATATAGATCTAATTCAACAGTAATTTATTAAGAATCTATTAAGTATGAGGTACTCTGCTGGGTCCAGCTGGTACAAAAGCCAATATGAAACAATCCATACCTTCAAAAAACTTACATTCTACTGGAGGGAGAGTAAGGTGCCTGGATAAATAATTTATATAGTAAAGATAGGCATATAAATGTATATATGCATCTACATACATACATATACAAATACAGGAAGGAGTACTAACAACTGGGGTAATCAGGAAAGGCCTTAAAAAAAGATAGAACTTTCACTGAGCTTTGAAAAAAAAGAGAATTTCAGAGACAGAGCCATGATGGCAGAGCAGCAGGAAGTCATAGCTCCCTAATGCAATTTTTCCACAGAGATCTATACAATAGAAAACTGAGTTCTGATTGTAAAATTAAAGAAAAATATCACAAGGAGTCATATTTCCAATCCAGGTTAACATAGAGAGAAAGATAGAGGACCGAGGCCAGTAGGAATGGGGCCTAGCCAACAAGAATTGAAGGAAATACTAGGAAACTTACCCAGGCAAGAAGTCCCAGATACATGCAGGAACCCCAGCCTCTTTCAAAATACTGGCACTGGGTTAAGCACTGTGGATACAAGTAAGAAAAAAAAGATGAGGGGCGGCACCAGGTAGCACAGCAAGTAAGAGCACCGGCTCCAGTGTTGAGAAGACCTGGAGATCGAATCCCGGGCTCAGACACTTAGCAACCACCCAGAAACACCTGGCCGTGTAACATTGAGCAAGTTACTTAACCCCAATTGCTTAGGGGTGGCCAGGTGGCTCAGCGAGTAAGAGTACCGGCTCCAGTGTTGGGACGACCTGGAGATCGAATCCCGGGCTCGGACACTCAACTCAGCACCACACCCAGAAATAACTGGCCGTGTAACCTTGAGCAAGTTACTTAACCCCGATTGCTTAAAAAAAAAAAAAAAAAAAGGATGGTCCTTCCCCCTCAAGGATCTAACAATCTAATGGAGAAAACAACACATAAAAGGAACCTGGAAAGGGGAAGGACATGCTACAGGGTAACTGACATGGAATGTGATGGAGCTGAGTACAAACCAAGCAAAGCTGTTGATGAAAAACAGAGAATTAGCAAAGGTGGGAGATGGAATGTCTTATATAGTGATTAATAAGTAATCCCAATTGATTAGAGTCATGAGTTTGTGAGTGGGATAGTATTGCTTTAGTTTGGAAAGATAAATTAAAGCTAAATTGTAAAGGTCTTTAAATGCTCAGGAAAGCAGTTTGTATTTGATCTTAGAGACAATAGGGAGCCATTAAGATTTCTTCAGCAGTATATTGATGTCACCCCTCTGCTTTAGGAATATCTTTTAAAATTTTTTACATTATGGAATGCACATCAAGCCTTAGTTGTCTGACAATATACTATAGTCTGGTTAATTATTGATTAAAGAATAATGTTTATTTCTTCTAATAACAGGAAAATCTTATCCTGTGTCCCTTAACTTTATATACTTTTAACATTGCTGAACTAAAACTAATTCCATGTAAAAACTTAGTAAGCTCAGAAAGCCAAGTCAAAAAGCAAGTCAACAAGCATTTATTGAATGATTACTATGTTCCAGAGTCTGTCCTAAGTGCTGAGAACACAAATATAAGCAGAAGAAAGACAGTTCCTGCCCTCAGATAGCTTATATTCTAATGTGTGGAGCTCCTTAGAGGTTGGAATGTAGAAGTGGAAGGAAGTAGGGAGAGATAAGGGGAGAGAATAATGCTGCTGGGTCATGGCAGAGAAGGCAACAATGTCAAGAATGGAGCTAGGAGAGGAGTGAAAGAGCGGGCATGACTAAGATGGACACTTCCTCAGAATGGAGGTCCCAGAAGGAATTCACCAATCAGGGGAAAGCCTATTGGGATAAAGGGATCTTTCAGGTGAGAAGGTCATGGGGGTGGATGCATCTGTCAGGATGAGAAGGCTGCTGTGATATGGCAGAAATGTGTAGAGAATTGAGTGGACATTGAAGTATTTTTTTTAAAGCAATCGGGGTTAAGTAACTTGCTCAAGGTTACACGGCCAGTTATTTTTGTGTGAGTGCTGAGTATCTGAGGCCAGAACCAATCCCAGGTCTCCTGACTCTGGAGCTGGCGCTCTTACTCACTGAGCTTCCTGGCCACCCCTCATTGAAGTATTTTCGTTAGTGTTGCCAATTTGGCAAAAAATGAGTACTGCACCTGATTATTTCATTTACCACAGAGGAGAAACAGATTTTACCAAAGTTGTAAGATGCCAAGAATTAATTATACCAAAGGGTCTTCTTGGGGTTGGACTAAGTATTTTGTCATGCTCACTAAATAATACTTCAATAATAGGAATAATTAAGAATAGAGTCAAGGGCGGCCAGGTGGCACAATGAGTAAGAGCGTCGGCCCTGGCATTGGGAGACCTGGGATTGGTTCTGATCTCAGGTACTTGGCACCCACACAAAAATAACTGCTCACAGTGTCCTGACGATGAAACATCAAGGTATATATGTACACACACACACACACACACACACACACACACACACACACACACACACCTTGATGTTTCATTGCTATATATGGTACCTAATGGATATTTTCTTTTCTTTTTGAAAATCTGATACCTTTTATTTTAACATCACCTTCATTTCCCAAAGTAGAAAAGGAATATTCTTTGCCCTCAGATACCTTGCCTAATTTGAGGTTTCTACTACTTAAAACCTTTAACAACTCTTTACCTTATGTAGATACGGAATACCAAGTAATTATTCTCCACCCAATGAGGAGAGTCTTATACAAATGAACTTGAGACATGACTTACGCATATTATCTTATTTGATATTCCATCATCCCCCCCCCCTTTTACTGCAGGCTCTTGTGAAGAGGTGGCCTTTCTCCTCAACAAGACTGACCCCCTGTTATGGAAATGGGAATCTGAAGATCTTCCCTGCCCCTTGGCCCTTTGATAGGCTTAAGTGACTCTGAGAACCTTCCCTCATATGAAAATATATTCTTCCTCTTAATAGGCTGAATGTGGTTACATGGACCCTGTGGCGGGAGGCTTGTTTTTCAGGAATGTCCACACCTTGTTACTTTGTGTTTGGGCAGTAGTTCAAGAGGATTGTTAATGTTCTTTGATCCAGGAGAAGGCTACATATACCCTGATGTGAGGTTTTGCTTTGGGGCTCACTTTGAGAAGAGCTGTGTGATTTGACCAGATGAGACTCTGGGCAGCCATTGAGCCCCCTGGCTTTGAAAACCCAAATGTTGATGCTTCCCTCCCTGGTAACTGACTAGTTATGGATGTAATGGTCAGACAGCTGGAAGCCTGTCTGCTGATCTGTTTCTTTGTCTGTATTTTTTGGCTGCTTGTAACCTCTGTATTCTCTGAAGTTTGAGGTGCTGACCTTTTCCCCCTGAACTAGGTAAATGACATAGATTTGATTAAAAAAAAGATTGTTAACCCATTTTGAGTTTCTTTCCTTTAGAAAAGCAGATCTAAGAAACTGTGCTAGCAGCCATCCTGGGTATGGTGGGGTGTTTGCTGCTGTACCCCCTAAATGTACATGTAACTCTTCCATCTTCTCCAACAAGTTACACTTACAATCTATGGATTGCTTTCCTATCTACAAAGAGGCTTAACTTTCCACCATCCTTAAAACAGAAAAAGAACAAACAAACCCATGTTCACAACCTTGATATTATTTCCAACTCTTCAGTCCCATTTACCTTGGGGCAGCTAGGTGGCAAAGTAAGAGGCTAGTATAATCAAATGGAAGTGGTATATTCAAAATAGAGCAAAAACAGGCAAAAGCGGAGTCTCTGCTCTACATGAATCTGTAGCAAACATGGAAATTGAGAGGAATGACACACCCCCTGAGCCAAAGCAACAGTTGGTACAGTCCACTGTAAAATGGAATGAGGGATATGATGTATTAACTGAGGAACAAAAGAGACATGCATGGTTTACTGATGGGACAGCAAAATATTTGGGGCAAAAAAGACATTGGAAAGCAGTGGCCTATAACCCATGCACTAGAAGGACTTTGGAAAGTACTGGGATAGGTGCAAGTAGCCAATATGCTGAACTTATGGCAGTATATCAAGCCATCAAAATAGAACAAGGAGGACAGTGTCATATATTCACTGATTCATGGGCAGTAGCTAATGGGTTAGCTACATGGATGCCCATGTGGAAAAATGAAAATTGGGAAATTCATGGTAAACAAGTCTGGGGCAAAGAATTATGGGAAGATATCTGGAACATGTCTTTGGTCACTGACTTGTCAGTTTTTCATGTAGATGCTCACGTGGCCCCCACCACACCAGAACGTGAGTACAATGCTCATGTTGATCGACTGGCAAAGATTGCTACTGAACATATTGTCCCTACTTTGACAACAACTGATGATCCGGTATTAGCAAAATGGGTCCACCAAACAGCAGGCCATTTGGGGGTCCAGGCCACACACCAGTGGGCACAAGATCGAGGTATTAGTATCTCTCATTCACTGTTAAAACAGATAGTAGAAGAATGTCATATATGTCAATTGGAAAAGGAGCGAACTGTTCCTCGGGTAGTAACTGGAGAGATAGCAAGAGGAAAAGTCCCAGCCCAAATCTGGCAAATAGATTATATTGGTCCACTACCACTGGATAAAGGATGCAGATTTATATGTACTTGTGTTGACACCTATTCAAGTGTACTAGTAGCTTGTCCTTATAAGAATGCAACCCAGAAAAACACTTGTAAAACTCTAGATCTCATAAGTCTATATTATGGAAGCCCAATGCAGATTCAAAGTGACAATGGGTCACATTTCAAAGGAAATGAAATGAAGAAGTATTGTATACTAAACAATATAGAATGGATATATCATATCCCATATTATCCAGAAGCATCTGGGTTAATTGAAAGAATGAATGGATTACTGAAAGAACAGTTGAGGAAGTTAAGTTCCAATAATTCATATCAACATTGGAAGGATAATTTGTTCATGGCTTTGCGTAATTTGAATAATAGACCATTGGGAGGAAGTACACCTCTAGCCAGAATGATGACCCCCAATCTGCAAATTAGAAAACAACAAACACACAAGATCCCAAATATTGAGTATTGGACCTTGAGGCCAGATGTCCCAGCACCGTACCCAGGACCACCTGGTTCGGTGGGGTATGATTTACATTGTTTAGAGGACTTTTGGTTGGACAGGAAAGAAGTAAGAAAAATTTCCACTGGGATATGCATAAGAATCCCTAAAAATCACTTTGGACAGATTTTACCCAAATCAGGATTAGCAGCTCAAGGAATACATGTATTGGCTGGAATAATAGATTCTAATTATCAAGGAGAAATTGTTGTAACATTCCAGAATTTAGGTGAAGGGCCCATACAGATTCACAAGAATGATAGGATAGTTCAAGTGATTATCGTTCCTTGTAAAACAATGCCACTTGTAAAAACTGACCCTCCTTCCAAAATAACTGTCACAGGAACTGAAGGATTTGGTTCTACTGATAGAATAAAATCAGGAGCTAAAGTATGGGTAAAACGGAAGCCAGATGATGTTCCAAAGGCTGCAGAGATTATAGCATATGGGAAGGATAACACTGTAACTATTGTTTATTCTGGAGAAGATGATTACAAAATTGTACCCTTAAGTCATTTATTCTACCGTGAGTGAGGCTACAACAGTCTGGTTATTGTCTCTTTGCTTCTTCTTGATTTTTTGTTTGTTCACCTTGTTTGTTAGATTTGTTTTCATAGGCTTGGTACCCTCCATCTGTAGATGCCTGATAGCTTAAGCTGGATGTCACCCCCTGTCTGCAACTGCGATGTGTCGCCCTTGGACCTGGCATCAAGCATATTAAGAACTGACCTCTCAAATGGGACCCCTTAAGACAGGGACAGCTCTACATCCGATTTCAGCAGCAAGTAGCCATAGAAGAAGAGATCTTCACCCCTTACCACAAGATTTTGGGGCCCCATTTGTTCGGGGTGGGGGGAATGATGGGGAGCTTGTGCTCAAGCCCCACCCTAAAATATGGTTTTCTGTGTTTATTGTGTGCTATTCTTGTTATATTGTTGTGAAATTTTGTTGACACCAGTTATTCCTACTGTATTTTTGCCAAGTAAGGGACATGAAAGATCTTGGGGCCGAATGTAAGGGTTATGGGATTTAAAGATCTTCCATGCCCCATTGGACGTGCTGACGTAGCAGGAAGGGGTGGAGCAAGAAAAAGCGAAAGCCAGAAAATGCGCAAGCCAGAGAAAGAGAAAGCCGAGCTAGCAGTCCTGCGGTGGGCTGGCGGTGGTGGCGACGGTGGCAGCAGCAGAGGCAGCGGCAGTGTGAAGCCCTTTTTGAGTTAGGACTGCTAAGGACTTTCTGCTAAGGACTCCTGCTGAGGACTGCCAGGGGCCGGAGCTGCTGGGAGTGTGCTTCCCGCACGCTGGGTGGTTGCTGTGCGTGGGGAGAGGAGGACCTTTGCCTGAGGTAGCCTGTTCTGTTTTAAAGGCTTGAAAATTTGGGTGCTTTCTACTTTATCTACCTGTGCCAATATCATAACTACTCTGATGGCTTTCACTTTCTGGTTTTGGGACTCAGTCTTTTGGTATCTTAATAAATTTTCTAGTTTATTTCCTCATATGGCAAGCATGACGTATTTTGTAATGGATAATTATATCAGCATATTTGTAATCTCCATAGGCATTGTGAATATGGTATTGCTGATACACTTTCCTATCTACAAAGAGGCTTAACTCTCCACCATCCTTAAAACAGAAACAGAACAAAAAAACCCATGTTCACAACCTTGATATTATTTCCAACTCTTCAGTCCCATTTACCTTGGGGCAGCTAGGTGGCAAAGTAGATAGAGTGCATAGCCTGGAATCAAGAAGACCTGACTTCAGATTCAACATGTTTTGTGAAAAACTTTTGACTTCTATGAAACACAACTTGTTCTCAAATATACAAACAACATATTATTACTTTAGTGTAATTTTTCAAAAATGAGAACTATTCATTCAATATTTTTACTGCTAATATTTACTACCTTATTTGAATCCTCACATGAGGTAATTATTATAATAACATTTAATAACAGATTTTTTATTTCCTTTTTTTCTGTTTCCACAGAATTATTTAGTTGGAAAAGACATCAGAGATCTAGTCTTACTCATACAAGAACAAGATTCCCTCCTATAATATACTTAACAATTCATTATCTGGCTTCTGCTTGAAGACCTGTAGTAAAAGGGATCAGACTGCTTCCCAATGTTGCTTTTTTACTTTTGTATAGCTCTAAAAATTAGGAAGTTTTGCCTCCCACCAAGTGTAAATCTTCCTTTCTGTAATTTCCACACATTATTCCTACTATCATCTGTGGCTAAGCATAAAAAGTAGATTGCTTCTTACATGTGACAACCGTTGAAATATGTAAATGCTCCTCTCTCCCAGCCTTCTTTTTGCCAGGCTAACTATCTCTAGTTTTCCCAATTGATGTTTATATGGCATTGTCACCAATTTTATTACTGCATCTTTTGGGTATGTGACATTTTGTTAATGTACTTCCTAAAATGCAAGTCCCCAAACTGAAAACAACATTCTACATTTGGTATGACAATGTCCTTTCTTCCCAAAAGGTACCAAAGTTCTTTTAAAATAATTGCAAATACATTGTGAGTATGTACCAACTAGTCATAAGTTTTAGCATTTTGCATGTTTCATATATCTGTATTTAACACCCTACAAGATAGAGAAAATTTGACTAAATATTTAAAATAAAAGATTTATTAGACCTAGTCATAGTCACCAAAACAAAATATATGCAGGGATATGAAAAATAATAATGCTTCTAGACTGAAAAATTAGATTTCTAATGTGCAAAATGGTAAAGTATAATTGAAATTGATCCATTAAATGAATACACCATTTGTGCACCAAATATAATATAGTTCATATAAATGTAGATCTGTTTTAGTGACTAGCTGCCAAATCTTATATATTATTCCTAATTAAATTTCATAAATGTACATGTAAAAATTTGATGCTGCAAAATTATCGATGTCATTGAATTCTATTCTTACTGAAAACAGCCTGATCCAGAGAATTGGGACAAGTTTGGGAATATCAATTCTCATGATTTCTCCATGACAGATTAAAGCCATAAAACAGAAAGAGAGGGTGATTGTCTAAGAAAAGATTCCTTTTAGACATTCCAGGAACAAAACTAGAAACACACACTCTTTCTTTTAACTTCATGTATATATAATATCACCTTAAGGAATGTGCTGATACTTTAATTTTTAAAATTTTCACAATGTTTCACTGAAACAGAACTTTTTCTGTCATCTTTACAGACTGAAAAACAAATGTCATAGAATTGCAGAATCTCAAATCTGGAAGAAACCTAAGAGACCATTCAGTCCAATCTATTCCTGAAAGAATACCTTCTATGACATATCAAATAATGGTCATGTGGAATCTGGTTGAAGACTTTAAGTGCAAGGGAATCCATTATCTATGGCAGCAGCACATTTCACTTTTAGATAGCTCTAACTTATTAGGAAATTGTTTTGTTGAACATCCATTTTTACCAATATCCTTGAGTTCTTACGCTCAATTTCTGTGCAGAATCACTCAGCTACATTGCATGTATCTGACCTTTCGCTTTCTAAATGACCTTTACCTTCCCTACATAAATCCCTACTCCATTTTAAATTGATCTCAGTTGGTGACACGTGCCTGATGACACTAAATTGCACTATGGCAAAGATTTAGAGAAGTCTTTTTTTCATATTAATACTCTTAGCAGGGTATTCAAATTTACACCGTTAAAGGGAATGTCCTGTATGTGACAGACAAGTAGTTGAGATATTTGGAGTCCTACAGATTACAATAGTCTACCAGTCCCCCCACCTCAGGCCTAGGGACCCCAGGTTTCTGTGTTTTGTTTTTTTTTTGTTTTCATTTAAAATATTGTTATTATTGATGTTTTCTGTTTCTTACATTATCATAGTTAGCAACAGTATCGTTCTGTCCAGAGAGCCAGCTCATATAATAAATAGTGTTTTTTTGAAGAGGAAATATGTTAGCATAACTGATTGGTAGAAAAAGTCCAAAAATCTGCAGTGTGTAACACCTGTGGAATTCCTACATCTATGAAGGTCTGAGTTGGGACTGTCTTGTCATATCTCTTCAACTGAGTCATGTTGATCTTTATATTTCCTTTTTATTTTTTGTTGTATGGTTATACTTTCCATTTACATTGTTGTAGTTATTGTATGTATTGTTTTCTTGGCTCTGCTTATTGCACTCTGCTTTGGCTCATGCAAATCTTTCAATGCTTTTTCATAGGTATGATACACATAACTTCTTATATTTCAGTATATTTCATCACAATTTGTTTAGCCAGTACTCAATCTTTAGGAGTTGATCTTTTTCCCCAATGCTTTGCTCTCTCAAAAAAGTGTTTTCATAAATGTTTTTAGTGTATGTGTGGGGCTTTCTTATTAATGGCTTCCTTATGTTGCAAACTTAGTAACAGAGCCTCTGGTTCAGAGGATATGGAAAAATTAGTCACTTCATTTCTGTATTTCCAAAATGGTTGTGCCATTTCACAGTTCCACCAATGTATTAGTGTGTCTATTGTTCTGCAGCCTCTCTTATATTGATTATTGATATTTTGTCATTTTTGAAAATCTCCATGATATAAAGGAAAACCTTAAGGTTGTTTTAATTTGTATTTTTGTTTTAATTACTGATTTGGAACATTATTTCATATGGTTGTGAATGCTTTGTAATTATTCTGAGAACTGTTTGTTCATATCTTTTGACCACATATATATTAAGGAATGGCTATTAGTGATAGATATGTATCTATCTATATAATACATATCATATTTATGTGTATACACATATATACAGATATAATATACATATAGTGTTTATATACCTTGGATACCAAGCCTTTATCAGAGAAATCTGATACAATATTTTTCCTCTATTTGACTTTCTCTATCCTAGATGCATTAGTTTTGTCAGGGAAGAAGCTTTGTATTTTCATGCAATTAAAGTTATCTTTTAAAATTTTTTAATTACTACTTTTTCTTCTTTGGTTAAGAATACATCTAACGAAAGCTGGAGAGTTATATGATCTGTTTCTCTTCTATTTTTATTAGTAGGATCATTAACATGAAGGTTGTGTTTCCATTGAGAATGTATTGTAGAACATGGAATAAGGTACTCTTCTAAGTTTAAAGACTGCTTTCAAGTATTCCCAGTAGATTTTATCAAATGAGATTTTTCCTAGGTAACTAATGTTTTCCACTTTATTGAATACTGAGCTATTGAGTTCCATTTTTCTAATTTGTTCCTGTCTAGTTTGTTCCATTATCTATCTCTCTATTTAAAAAAAAGGGGGGGGAGGCAATCAGAGTTAAGTGACTTGCCTAGGGTCATAGCTAGTAAGTGTCTGAGGTCACATTTGAACTCAGATCCTTCTTACTCAGGGGCTGGTGCTCTATACATTGAACCATTTAGCTGCTCCTATCTTTTGCCTTATACCAGATAGTTTTTATGACTGGTACTTTATAATATAAAGCTAACATAATTGCAAAGTGCTGCTCCCTCCTCACCTCTAATTCTTTTCATCATTTCCTCTGATAATCTAGATCTTTTGTGTTTCTAGATAAATTTGGTTACTACCTTATCAAATTCTATAAAGTATCTTGAGTAATTTGATTGGCATTGCATTAAACTGTTAATTAACTTTGGGAGTATTGTCATTTTATTATATTGGCATGGCCTAGCCTTGAACACTGAAACTTCCTACAGCTATTTAAGCTGTTCTTTATTTTTCCATACAAATCTTTTGCATGCTTTGGTAGGTACATGTACTTTCTAGGTATTTGGAGTGGGATTTCTCTTTCTAGTTTTGCTTTTTGAGTTTTGTTATTATATAGAAATGATATTTATTTGGGGGGGTTTGTTTTGTAGGCTGTAACTTTACTGATAACATTAATTGCCTCAATTACTTTGTGTTCTTATTTTCTTGTATTTTCTAAATATACCATCATATTGTCAGCAAATAGGGATAGTTTTATCTCCTCTTTAAGTATATTTATTAAATTTCTTTATCTTATTTTATTGCTACTGCTAGGATTTCTTTTTTTATAATTCTATCTTTATTTATTTTTTGCTTTTTGGAGGGCAATTGGGATTAAGTGACTTGCCCAAAGTCACATGGCTAGTTTTGGGGTTTTTTGGGTGTTAAGTGTCTGAGGCTGGATCTGAACCCAGGTCCTCCTGACTCCAAGGCCGGTGCTCTATTCACTGTGCCATCTAGCCACCCCTATTGCTAGGATTTCTAAAATGATATCACACATTATATAAACATATGTGTGTGTGTACATACACACACACATATACATATATATGCACACACATGTCTACTTATATCTATATCCACCTATATAACTATATCTATTTATCTCTCTATCCAGAGTAAGAGTGAACAGCATTAATTGACTTATTTTTATGGGGAAAAAATTCTAGTATTTACTCGTTATATATAACGCTTGCGTTGAGTTTTAGATAGATGCTCCTTATCATATTGTGAAAAGGTGGGGTGTCTCTCTAAGTCTACATTTCATAGGGTTTTTAGCATAAAAGAATGCTGCATTTTATTTTCCCTGGTTTAAGTATTAGGACTATACTAGTCATATAAAAAGGATTTTGATAGGGTACTTTGATTTTTCTTCTTCTGAAAATAATTTGTAAAGTATTGGTACTAGTTTCTCTTTAAAAGTTTGATGGGGATGGGCAGCTAGGTGGAGCAATGAATAGAGCACTGACCCTGGAGTCAGGAGGACCTGAGTTCAAATCCGGCCTTAGACACTTAACACAAAAACCAGTCATGTGACCTTTGGTAAGTCAGTTAACCCCAATTGCCCCTCCAAAAAAAGTTTGATAGAATTGCCCTATAACTCCATCAGGACCAGGAGTTTATTCTTTGGTAGTTTCTTACAGTGAGATCTACTTCCTTTTGTGATATTGGGTTACTTGATATCTCTCTAGCTTCCTGATGGTTTTGCTATTTTACATTTTTTAAGGTAATGCTAGATTTTTTTCGATTCTCAGGTTCTCTTTTTAAGGCTACAAGGGTCATTGTCCCATCATTGCTAACCCTCAATTTGACCTATACACATCACACATGACTGCCTACTCTCTAGCTCCCTTCCACCCACTTTCATGTATTTTCCCATTTTGTAATGTAGTTCTCTTAGGGGAAGTTAAATGGTTTAATGGATAAAGCACTGGCCATGCAGTCAAGAGGACCTGAGTTCAAATCCAGCCTTAGACAATTTACTAGCTGTTTGACCCAGAGGAAGTCACTTAACTTTCTTTGTCTCCATTCTTCATCTGTAAAATGAACTGGAGAAGGAAGTAACATTTTCCTGCATCTTTGCCAAGAAAACTCTAAATGGGGTTAAAAAGAGCTGACACAACTGAACAACAACAATGCAATCCCACATACACACAAAAAAAACCCCAAAAGATTCTCCTGTAGGTAAGGTTTTGCCAGATTCTTTCCATAATGTCCCAGGCCTGCCTGGGACTATTGCCTCCACCTAATTTCTGTCTTCACCCTTGTCTCTTTGTGCACATGTAAAGAAGTTGCTTACTAGTATTTCTACTATCAATCTGTTGATGTTGCTGTCCTTGGCTATTACACTTGTTCACTCCTCCTGCATTGCTATTTGTAAGGGTTATGGGATTTAAAGATCTCCCATGCCCCATGGACATGCTGACATAGCAGAGCAAGAGAAAGTGAAAAGCCGAGCTAACGGTCCTGCGGTTGGCAGTTGGCGGCGGTTGCCTTTTTTTTTTTTTTTTGAGTTAGGAACCCTGCTGAGCACCACCAGGGGCCGGAGCTGCTGGGAGCAGGACTTTCTGCTAAGGACTCCTGCTGAGGACTGCCAGGGGCCGGAGCTGCTGGGAGCACACTTCCAGGACACTGGGTGGTTGCTGTGAGTGGGGAGAGGAGGACCTTTGCCTGAGGTAGCCTGTTCTGTTTTAAAGGCTTGAGAATGTGGGTGCTTTCTACTTTATCTACCTGTGCCAATGTCATAACTACTCTGATGGCTTTCACTTTCTGGTTTTGGGACTCAGTCTTTTGGTATCTTAATAAATTTTCTAGTTTATTTCCCCAAATGGCAAACCTGATGTATTTTGTGATGGATAATTATATCAGCATATTTGTAATCTCTATAGGCATTGTGAATATGGCATTGCTGATACATTTGGCAATCAGGATGGGATCACAAAATGTCAGGCCTCTATTTGGAAGCAGTGGGGCTTTAGAGGGAGAAATGGCTATTCCAGGATGGGAGGATTTGCCTTATTCCTCTCTAGCCAGAGAATGGGCTAAAAGCACAGGGCCCTGTGAAAACTGGGAACCAAGGCTAAAAGAGGGAGAACCTGGAGATTTGGAAAGATGTTTGAAAGCAATACCCATAGAACCAGGCAAAGAACTGGCAGGAGTGTGCAGGAGAGGCTGGGTGCTGCTAACAAGTTATCGCCTTATGTGTAAAAGTAGGGATAAGCTGCTGAAGGAAAGAGCTAGGATGGCTAGGGAGTCAGCTGGTTTGCCTGAGGATTCTTCTGTGTCACAGTACTCAGAAGAGCAAACTGGAGGGACCCATGTGGTCCAGGAGCAAGCTACTGTTCATGTAGCTAAAAGGAAGCAAAAAACTAGCAGAAGGAATGTGCATGCAGCTTTTGTACAGGCTAGGCAGAGTTGCCCTGACTGCTTCCAGGAGAATGTGTGTGAGGAGAATGGAACAAGGTTAGATGAGGAGTCTCCTAATGTAGAAGCTCTCCCCATACGAAGAAGAAGGCAGGAGAACCACCGAGGCAAAACAGAGTCCAGGGAGATAATTGAGGATTTCACTCAACAGGAGATCACTGATATATTAAGTAGATTTACCCAAAGAATGGGGGAGTCTTTAGTGTCTTGGATAGTAAGAATCACTGATGAAGGCGCCGGAAGAATAACACTGGACAATGAGGACTGTTTAAAATTCATAAGTATCAGTCAGAATCCTTTTGTACACCAGGCTTTTAGGGATCACCATATGCAAGGAGGAAATAACAAAACTAATCTTCTAGCTTTAGCTGCAGAAGGTTGCAAAAAGCAATATCATAACTACTCTGATGGCTTTCACTTTCTGGTTTTGGGACTCAGTCTTTTGGTATCTTAATAAAATTTCTAGTTTATTTCCCCAAATGGCAAACCTGACGTATTTTGTGATGGATAATTATATCAGCATATTTGTAATCTCTATAGGCATTGTGAATATGGCATTGCTGATACATTTGCTATTGTCTGGGGTATTTGAGAATCAAATGATCTCTTCTGGTATGCATTGCTTTCAAATGCATTTTAGATAGCACTTCATTATTGATCATCCATCTTTTTTCATTCTTGGTAAAACTCAGGTTTCAGGGTAAGGCACCTTGCTCTGTATCTTTAGCTCAGTTGCTCTTTGGAACACATTATTCAACTCCTTTCCATGTTTTCTGGTGGATGCAGAATAGGTGTGTATTCAAATTTTCTTTCTTTCGTATTCCTTTATATCCTGGGTATTTGCAGAATTTGTTGTTTCTCAATGGAATTGGTAAATTTAACCATGAAGTGTCTTGAAGTTTGCAGTCTTGTTTTTGTTGTTATTGTGTTGGTTCTTCTTTTTCCTTTCTGGTGACAATGTATGAAATTCTTTCATCGGTATTTCATTTTCTACATTCAGAATTTCTGGGCAATTCTCGCGTATTATTTCCTACTGTGTAGTGTCCCATCATGTTCTTCTGGGACACCATTGAACCTTAGGTTGTCTTTGTGCATCTTGTCTTCTAAAGCAGTATGTTTTACCTACATAATGAGCGACTTTTCTTTTAATGTTATTCTTTGTTTCCCTTCTGCTATATTGGTCATTTCTGTATATTTGTATTCTGACTCTGTTGATTTCTCTTTTGTTCCTTTGCTAAGACTTGCCATTGCATATTTCAATTTTTCTTTCCTGCTCATTTAAAAACAATTTTTCTAACTTTACAGGTCACAGATTCTTCTGTCTATTTCTTATTTCTCTTATTTCTCTCAGGAAGCCCTAGTATATTACAGTTCTGTGTTCTCTTCATACTACATAGTGTCTTCTGTCTTACCAAGTATTAAATGATTTTTCTTTGTTTTGTAGTATTTATTCATAGATGCCTTAACTTGTTTACTAGATCTGGAACCCATATTTCTGCCGTTTATGCTTTCCTTGTTGACTTATCTGATTATATAACAGGTCTTTGAGTTTTCTTCTTTTTCAATCTTTGGCAATTTCAGTTCCCCCATTACCCTCTCCATTTCCCTCTATTGTTTACTTTCTAACTCTTTATTCTCTCCCCTTCGATGGTGCCTTCCTTGGGGTCTGACTCTCAGAGCATCTTACCTTCCTCCCACTCTGGACAACTCATGAGCACACCAGCCTAGGTCTCAGGTCCATGTGGATTTGATTGGACAGAAACAGTTTCAGTTGTGCTCTAAATTCTTTCCCTCTGGCTTAGTGGAGTGCTAAAACAGCACCCTTCCCACACATGTACACTCTGTCCTGTCCAGATATCCTCTTTTCCTTCCTCTGTTTCTCAATTTTCTGGTTCAGAACTGACAATTTAGCAAGCTTCCATCCTGGTGGCTGATTTTTGTATTTTATATCTATAAGACTCAGGGATGTGTTGTGGAATGGTATTTAATATGGTATTGAACTTTCCATTCATCCTAGATGCCTTTCCCGTCCTCTTCCCTCTGTTCCTGGATTTTCTGCGAAGATCTTTTTTTTTTTACTTTTTGTAGGGCAATTGGTGTTAAGTGACTTGCCCATGGTCACACGGATAGTTTTTGTGTTAAGTGTCTGAGGCTGGATTTTAACTCAGGTCCTCCTGACTCCTGAAAGTGCTCTATTCAAATGTGCCACCTAGCCGCCCCTAAAGATCTTTTGCAATGCAGAATGTAACTTCATGATATTGTTTGTGTGGCTTCAGGGAGCTTCCCTAATTTGGAATGCTATAGAGATGGGCTGGCTCTCTGTCCTGAGCCAAGAAGAATTCCACAGTCTGGAGCCAATATCTCTATTAAGCGATAGTGTTGGGTATGGCAGGGGGGAGAAGTTGGGAGGATTGGGGGGTGGGGTGGTGCTCAGGGAATTCAGTAGAAGTCAGATCATTGGTTTGTTTGTTTTACATGCTTTTGGATTTTAAGTATCCTAAATCATGGAGACAGCTTAAACTATGTTATCTTTGGTGCATTAATTTCTTAGATTTTAGAGTTTGAGGGGATCAGAGGAGATGTCTAATGTTCCATCTTGTTTATCATGTGACCACTGCACATAGTCTTCAAATTATTCTTCCTGTAGTGCTGATGGATAAGGTGGTATGATCTGTCTATTATTAGAAGGAGTTCTAATGATTTAATGGCACAAAAAGTTCCTTTTACAATATAGCTGGATGGGGACTTAAATTTGAATGTGAGCTATTTGCTACCTTTGTGGTCTTGAGGAAAGTACTTAACATCTTTGGGTAAGTTTCCTCATCTATAAAATAAAGCAATATGAATAATAGTCTCTAAGGCCCACTCTAGATTTATACTATAACATTTTGTCTTAGTAAATGCGCAGACCTTCATTTCAAAGAAAATATGAGAAATTTCAAATTATAAAATTTATTAGAAAATTTTATTAGCTTTTTAGTTCTAATGAACTAAAAACAGTTTTGAATGAACAATCAAGTTCATTTTTTTTTAAAGTTACATTTTGTTTTGGAAGGAACATTGACTCAGAAATTGGAGGCACTGTGTTCAAATCCCACCTAGGATAGTTACTACCTCTTTGACTTTGGGCAAGGCATTTAACCTCCTTAGGACTTAGATTTCTCCTCTGTAAAATGAGGAAATTAATTATTTAGATGTGTGGATAATTGCTCCTACCTCTCAGGGTTGTTGTAAGGATCATCTGTGATAATATTTGTAAAGCACTTAGCACAGAGGCTGGCATATAGGAGGAATTTATTTGACACTTATTACTTCTCCTTCCCCTTACTCTTTCCTGAGTCTCATGTAAGCCTTACCACAACTCCAGGACATAGACACTGCAGTTATTCTCATTTTATAGATAAGAAATCTCAGGCTATATCCAATATCTAACTAGTCTTTCTTGAACTCAAACCAATGTCTATCTTATCTTTCCTGAATACGTTGCCAACACTCTGCTGGTTATCATACCCTGGATGCTTCATTAGCATCTCAGAATCAATATATTCACTGTAAATTCACCTTCACCAACATAAATTTAGCACTACTATCAACTCCCCTATACAACTGGATTTCAAGGTACCTATATTTGAAAACTTCAATCTCTTTCACTCTTCATATCTAATTGTAGCAAGACTGCCCCTCACATATAGCATGGAGAGGTGCCTTATGTATGGCTCACAGGGAGCCTAGAATAGATATATTTCTATTATCCCATCCTCCCACCCTTCTCCAAGGGAGATTTTAATTTTTCTCAGGAGAGGAAATAGGAGATTGAGACTAGAAATTGGCCACTTTACTCTCCCCAAAATTATATTTGAATATGTTTACATATATGTATGAATGTACATGTATACACATATGTGTATGTATACTATGTATGTGTGCGCAATTTGAATTATATCTGATTCCATAAATATTATTAGTCTAGGTAATGTAATTTTCACTTTCAACTTAAACTCTTGATAACTGTTTCTTAATAGAGAAAGGGGGCCTGAAGCTTTATACTTGAGATTTGATTCCTTTCCCAACAAACACCAGTTTTACAAAGAACACACATTTCAAATACTTAAACCTATTTATCAAAGTCTATAGAAAAAAAACAGGAATAAGAGAAATTATACATACGAGACTCTATACCAGCCAATATAGATTGAAGGAACTCTTCCAATAAGAGTGAGGTAACTCAGCTCGACCAAGAGGGAGAATTCCAGATCTCACTCAAAAAGAAATTCCCTAAAGTTTTTGATATAGAGACATGATAGAAATAATAAATTCTTCCCATGTTGATTTTTGCCAGAGTCTTTTTCTTCCTTTATCTACCTGAGGTAGGGTTGGCATTATCCAACTTTTCTTTCAAAGATGGAAGCCACAAGAACCCAAAGAAACTAATGAGACTGAAGTGCTTAAAGAGAAAGAAGAGACCAGATATCTGTCTCCATCTCTTTCTGTCTCTCTTTCTGTGTCTCTAGCTATTGTCTCTGTGTGACTCTCTGTCTCTTTTTGTGTCTTTGTCTCTGTCACTGTCTCTGCCTTTCTATCTTTTTGCCCCCCACCAACTCCACTCTTCATGCAAGTGTGCATATGAGACAGTGATCTCCAATAATGAAGAGTGCCACACCAATGGACTTTGGGGCTTAAGGTACTTAATTAAGGTTTTCTGGATTCCCTAGCCCCCACACACATACACACACAATTACATGTATTTATTTTGTATATATGATGTACATACTCATTCTCCTCCAATAAAATGTCAGATATTTGAGGGCAGGAACAGCATAACTTTTTTTTTGTCTTTTGTCCCTAATCCCTGACATAGTACCTGGTACACAATAGGTACTACACAGCAGAAAGATAAAGTATACATAGATTTTGGAGTCTTTTATGAAGAGGTCATTGAATACACTGGAGAAAATGAGAACATCATTTTCAGTCATAGAGATTGAAAATCCAAGACAGAACATTGCCACATAAGGGAAGGGAAGATACAGAAGGGTTTGTCAATAGTGTTAAAAGCTTCAGAAAGATTAAGGAAGATGAGAAAGGAGAAAAAACCTGGTTTGGTGATAGAAAGATCATCATTAACTTTGAAGACATCACTTGGAGTTGAATTTAGAGGTCAGAAGCTATTATGGAAAGGCTTGAAAAATGAGTTGTGATGAGGAAATGGTGGAAGCAGACACATTCCTCTTTCTAAGAGTTTAACTTTGTAAACAATGAAAAGCAAGAGTATTATAGCATGATAATGTGATGGAATGGCATGTTCAAGTGAAAGTTTTATAATGAGGGAGATGAGCATGTCTATAGGCAATTTATAAGCTGAAGGGAGGGAGAATGTGGGGAATGATTATTCTGTGATCTAGTGATCTCTATAATCAATGACATGGTAAACTATAAGAAGATTGACAGATTGGGTGGGGATGAGATCAAGAACACAAGATGTGAGTAACCTTTCAAGCAAAATGAACATTGCATTTTTGAGACTATATTACATAGATGACAGCTGAAGTTGTAGGGGGAGTTTGAAGTATGAAGCAGAAGTGGAAAGACACATAATGGATAACCTAAATTGGTGAGGAGTGGAGAAATCTGAAGCAGTCCACTTGTGTCAAAATTGTGTCTTGTTCTTAGTCCCCCTGACTACCCCACTTTCTATTCAGTGTAGTAAATTTGTAAGTAGCCAGTATAAAGGAGAAAGTAGGAAATAAGATTGCAAAGGGGAACCTGGAAGTCATGTAGCTGAAAGGAGCACAAATTACAATTGTATCATTTATTAGACTAAATTCACATCCCATTAATATGTCAGTTACAGAACAATAAAAGACTTACCATGCAACAATAAGAATCCAGTTATGATTAGATTATATGAATTCGTGATGGTCCCAGTTAACATAGCTATATTTTTAAAGCAATATTTGATTTGAGGAAGAGAAACAAATTAGGGAAATGAAGAGAGTGGTGGGGATGATGAAAAATTGAAGATTGACTGGGGCCACACAGGGTAGGAAATAAGGAGAAGGCCACCACCAAGGAGGCCCCAGATTTTGGTCATTCCCTTTGCCTGGGCTGCGGTGACTGCTCATGGTTCTGAAAAAGAATGAAGTCAACAATTCTATTCCTTATGAAGAGAAGGAAACCCACCAAGTCTGGCCCTTTACTTGGCCATTGCCTCCTAAGATTCTCCAGGCCTTGTCATTTGCCCTGTCCCTATTACCTTCAGTATTCTCTCCTTATCACTCCTCCCACCATTGCTCATTTTAACTCATTTATTCAAGGATCTCTTTGCCCAACTGATAACCCTTAGGACTTCTATTTATTTCCATTTGAATTTTCTTTTATGTTTTTGTTTCCCCTGAATTAGAGAGTGAGCTTCTTAAGAGTGAAGGGGCTAAGTCGCTTGATATAGAACAAGAAAACAAGAAAACTCTTCAACAGAAATGTCCAGATAGAATGGGATGTCTCAGGATATGGGGGTTTCCAATAACTGAATATGTTCCAACAGAGAGGTTAGATGAACAAGTGTTGCCGAAGGAAATCCTGTTAAGCTATCCATTGGACTAGATTGCATCTGAAGTCCCCTCCATCTCAGATTTCACCCTTCTGTAAAGCTCTTTTACCTGTTCCAGCCCACAACAATCTCCTGACCTCTGAAATTTTGTTGTACTTTGCTGTTCACACTCACTTGAGTACATGATTGATTAATCCTTATTTTCTGTGCTTGTTTTCTCTCACTGATTACATTGTAAGTTCATCAAGAGTAAGAATCAGATACTATACTTAGTTTTTGGTTCTCAGAGCACCCAGAAGAATATTGAGCTTTTAGCAGGTTCTTAATAAATGCTAACATTTCAAAAATGTTTTTGTTTGTTTGTTTACAAATTCATGCTATGTACAAGGTATTATGCCAGGCACTAGAGACACCAACTTCAAAAGTGGCATGGTCTCTGCCCTAAGAGAGGAGGAATAAAGGAGTGGATAGAATTCTGGTCATGGAATCAGGAAACCCTGGATTCAAATCTCGTCTCTGATATTTATTATTGTGTGACTACGGACAAGTTACTTAACAACTTTGGGTCTCAGTTTCCTCATCTATAAAACAGAAAGAGGAGGATAGACCAAGCATCTATTAAATGCTTACTCTGTGCCTCACCGATATACAATGCTGTGTGAAGTTTAAGTAAATTAATGTATTAAAAGGCTGCATGAACTTTGTGAATGAAAGGATGAAAAAGCATTTATTAAGCACTTACTATGTTTCAAGCACTATTCTAAGCTCTTGGAATATAAACAGAAAAAGCTTACTTCTCACTCTCAAGGAGTTTATGTTAGAATTGAGGAGAAACACAGACATGATAGAAAATCCAAATGGAAAGACCTAAAAGTGCTAAGGGTTCAGCAGTTGGGCTAAGAGGTCTTGAAAATGAATCAGGGAAGGAAATGACAAAGTACTCTTGTGGAAGCTAGGGGGCAGAGTGAATGGAGTGCTGGTCCTGGAGTCAGGAAGATTCATCTTCCTAAGTTCAAATATGGCCTCAGACACTTATCAGTTGTGTGACCTTGGGAAAGTCACTCAATGCTGTTTGCCTCAGTTTCCTCATCTGTAAAATGAGTTAGAGAAGGAAATGCCAAACCATCCCAGTATCTTTGCCAAGAAAACACTGTAAGGGGTCACAAAGAGTCAGACATGACTGAACAACAACAAAGAAGTTACATGACTCAGAGTTTGTTATTGCATCTCATTGGAACTATGAATCACTGATAAAAATCTTAAATTGCAGAGTGTTAAACATTGATCCCTGGGGCCATTCCACTGGAAATCTTGCAAGATGACTTCAACCTATTAATAACTATTCTTTTGGTCTATCCATTTAAATGCACTTCAATATAGCATCTAGCCCATTTCTCTCCACATTTTTTCCCTGAGAAAAGGAGAGACTTTGTCAAATGTTTTGTTAAAAAAAACTAGGAAAAAACTGTATCTATAATATTTCCCTGGTCTAACAGTATAGTAACCCTGTCCAAATAAAAGCAGGTGGAGATGTCTGTTTTTATTTTCCATTTATGAATTTGTTTATTAATTCCTCTTCTTTTCAATCATTGCTATCAATTCCCATTACACTCCTCCTTCCCTCCCTATACCACTACCTCGCCTGCACAAACCTTAGCTTTTAACAAGGACATAAAGTTAAATGGGACAAGTTGACACACTGACCAGGGATGGTGGCATATGCCTCATTAGACGCACATAGTTTGCCACCTCTCTTCTGTAAGGACAGAGTCATGTTTCATCATCAGCCCTCTAGAATCAAGATTCATTACAAATTTCAAACCCAATTTCCATTTGTTAGTAATGGCATGATTAGCATTTTCTGTTAGGCATATTCCTGAAATACATGTAGGATTATAGACTAAGAGACAGAATGGGCCTTAGAGTCCATCAAGAACAAATCTTTCATTTAATATACAAGAAAACTGAGGCTTAAATAAATTAATTGATATGACCACGGTCACATAGTTAGTACATGGCAGGGCCAGGACTCAAACCCAATTCCTCTGACTCCAAATCTAGAATGCTGTACCATGTTGCCAAATTTTAGGCACCCCCTCATCCTTTCCCCATCCCTGATCCATTCCTCGGTTATTGTATAAACTTTGTAATCCTTCTGAGCATACATAATTAGCTTTTAACATATGACCCTGCCTTTCAGCATCAAAATCTCCCACTCTGGGTGGTCTCTAAGCTTTTCCTACTTAGAGCATTTATGTGGTTGTCTCACCTTTTCTTGATCGAATTTTGTACACAGGTCACATTCAGTAATGCCCATTTCTCTTGACTGTGACATTAAGTAAGATCTATCTGCTTTGCCTAAGTTGTGCTTCCTTTCAATCAGTGAATTCCATATAACTTTATCATCCTCAAGATACAGTTTCCTTAAAAGCAGAGAGTTTTGAGGCAATTAACTTATATTGCTTGCCTACTATTTTTTATTGATATTTTTAACCCCAGACCAAAGGAGTTAAAAAATCCCAGTCCTAATACTGAACACTTCTCAGCACCCACAGCCCAATATCCTAATCCTAGCCTAAAATGGACATGAGAATGGGTTAAACTGGTTGAAAATTCTAAGTGATTGAGATAGGCCTGAATTCAAGTCCAAGGACATAAAAAACTGATCAAATAGCTGTTGGTTTACAGAAAATTGTGAAAACTTTGATCTGTTCCCCACTCCCTTCCCAGTCCTTGCCTAGGAAGGTCTGAAGCAGAGAGAGAGGAAAAGGGTCTTCCAGTCATGGAAGCATAGACTTTATTGCTCTGTTGCTGTGACAACCTAGTGCTACCTAGGTAAATGCCATCCTTCTTCCCACTTCTGTTGATTCCATGATCTTTAGTTGCCATCTACAGTCTACAATCAATGTTCCAACTCTTTGATAGACTTAGCTCTTCTCAGCAATGCAAGGATCTAAAGGATTCATGATGGAAAATGCCATCCACATTCAGAGAAAGAACTTTGGAGTCTGAATACAGATCAAAGTGTACTATTCACTCTCTTTATTTTTGTTGTCTCATTTTGCTTCTTCTTTTTCATGGTACTTTCCATTGGTTCTAATTAATTTTTACAACATGACTAATGTGAAAATATTTGTAATATGAATGTATATGTAGAGCCTATATCAGATTTCATGCTGTCTTCGGGAGAGAAAAGGGGAGGGAGTGGGAGAAAAATTAAAATTCAAAATCTTATTAAAGCGAATGTTGAAAACTAAAAATAAATATTTTGAAAAAAAAAAAACAGTGTTACAACTCTTTCAGAGTGAGGCAACCAAAGCCAACATGCCTTAAGACCAGTTAACATTTCCAGTCAGGAACCTAGTGTAGTGACCATGCAATATTTACAGCACTGACCATATAATGCTCAATGAAAAATATAGCAGACTCTCCATATAGAGGACATAACCAAAACATTTATCCAGACACCAGAAAACCAAATCCCCAAACCAATAAGTTGATTCTGTCATAGCAGCAAAGAAGTTAATAAGCCATAAAAACACACAGAGCCACAACATCCTTTAGCCTTTATACAAACCAATAAGAAATAAATATTTACTCACAAACCTATCTATCTCCTTGCTTGAGTGTCCTCTCTCTCCCACTGCCTCTCTGGGTCTGACTCCTAGCTTCCTGTAGGCTCTGCTCCACCATTCAGCAAACTACTCCCACTAGAGGCTCCATGTGACCACATTCAGCCTATTAGGGGACAGAGTTTATTTTCAAAGCAGGGAAGGTCTTCAAATTCCCCTAGGCTTATTAAGGGACAGGGAAGATCTTCAAATTTCCAGTTCCCATTACCTTTATACCTAGTCATTCCAAACCAGCATGGAAAAAGGCTAATTGGGCAATTGAAGAGACTTCTTGAAGACACATTGATTCATCCATTTCAACAAAACCACCCTCAGTCCTAATACAGAGTAGAATTAGGGCAATGAATTTTTTCACCTTTAGGTGATGCATTAGAGAGAGTGCTGGACCTGGAAACAAAAGGACCTAAATTAAAATCATTCTTAGACAATACTAGTGTGTCTCTTCCTCTTCCCCCTCACCATCCCCTCATTCTTGTCCTCCTCCTCCTCCTCCTCCTCCTCCTTCTCCTCCTCCTCCTCCTCCTCCTCCTCCTTCTTCTTCTTCTTCTTCTTCTTCTTCTTCTTCTTCTTCTTCTTCTTCCCCTTCTCCTTCTTCCTCCTGTTCTCTCTCCTTCTGTTCCTCCTCTTTCTTGTTTTCCTCCTCCTTTTACTTTTCCTCCTCAGTCCCCTCTCCCTTCTCCTCCTCTTCTTACACCTCCTCCTTTTCCTTCTTAATTATTAGTTATCATCATCCTCATCCTCATCCTCATCATCATCATTATTATTATTCCCTCACTGTACAGTGTGTCCTTAGGCCCTTACATGGTCATGATTTTCTGTTGATTCTTGGCGGGACTTGGGTAAAATACTTTTTCTCTTTTCCATTTTCCATTTTCCTTCCACCTTCCACACTCCAAGTTATTCTGTTCCCTTGGGTCCATGGCTATGACATGGAGATAGCAGCAAGGGCTACCTGTATCCTTGATATTGACTTGTAATTTATGATCATTCTTGATATTGATCACTCCTTTCTCCTTGTCCCAATCAAGATTTACTCCCAGAAAAGTAGTGGTAGAAAAAACCTTCAGTAGTTATGTAGTCCAAACTCTGGACTCTAGGCAAAGCTGTTACTAAATGATGCTAGCACGTGTATATATGCATGCATGTATCATATGCATGTATGCATGTATATATCTCCACAGTCATCTATTATAAGAGACAATGTGGTAGAGTAGATTAGGTACTGAATTTGGGGTCCAGAAAGAAAATGTTCCCATCTCATTTTAGAGAGATTAGAGAAGGAAGGAAAAGAGGGAAAAGAAAAAACAAAACATGATAGTTCTTATTATATACCAGTAACTGTGTTAACCCCAGTAGCAGCTAGGTGGCACAGTGGATAGAGCACTAGACTTCGAATCAGGAAGACTCATCTTCATTAGTTCAAATCCAGCCTCAGACACTTACCCTCTGTGTGAGCCTGGGCACATCACTTAACCCTGTTTGCCTCATTTCCTCATCTGTAAAATGAGTTGGAGAAGGAAATGGCAAACCACTCCACTATCTTGCCAGAAAAAGTCCAAATAGGGTCACAGAGTCAGAAATGATGAAACAACAACATAATGCTAAGGGCTGTAAAAATATTATATCATTTGATCCTCACAGCAATAACCCTGAAAAGTAGGTTTATTATTATCATCTCCATTTTACAGCTGAAGAAACTGAGGCAACCAGAGGTTAAGTGAGCAGGACAGGATCACACAATTAGTGTTGGAGGCAGGATTTGAATTTAGGTCTTCCTGACTCCAAGCCTGGTTATCCATCTACTATGCCACCCACTTCTCTCTAAGGAGGCACTGTGGTGGAGGAAAAAGAATATAGCCTCTGGAGTCAGAGGTTCTAGGTTCAAATTCTGTCTCTGAGGCTTATGATCTTGTGACTTTGTACAAATTATTGAAGTTCCCTGGACCTCAGTGTCATCATCTGTAAAGTAAAATAGTTGAATGAGATAGCCTCTGAAATATCTATGTTCCTACACTGTGTGACCCTGGGCAAGTTACTTAAATTTTCTAAGCCTGTTTCCTCATCTGTAAAAGGAGATTAATAATGGCACTTAGCTCACAGGGTTTTTGTGAGGAACATGGATAATGAGGTGTCTAATATGCTTCGCAAACTTTAAAGAGACGTATAAATGTCAGTTATTATTCTTATTGAAAGGAGTCATTGCACAACTAGGCATTTTACCAATACTGGTGAAAGAGATGCCATGGAGTAACTCAGGATTCAGTTCTAATATTTAGCACTCCACACTTTAGGGAATTTCACTAAATCTGGGGTGATGCTTGTCAAGTCCTCTCTTCCAGCACATTTATTGGTTTGCCATCAGTATGGCATAATTGTGCCTTGGCAAAAGTCACAGGCTTTTCTGAATTTACCCAGATGATGGTTTGCTATTTTTGCAAGGAAACCTTGCCATTTTGCCAAAAGGCCAGCATCCCACAGGGAAATAGGGTTTCATCTGAACCTTCTGTTTTTTTTTTTACCCAACAAACGTACAAAACTTCCCGTGTCCAGGAAATGGGAAAATAATAGAGATATGCAGAAAGTGGGAAGTAGGGAAGTTCATTCAGCCTGAGACCACACTCTCTGAATGCCTATTAGCATCTCTGGGGTTTTCAGAACCAGGCTGGGTCTTGAAAGAACAGGTTGCCAACCCTGTTTTCTTGGGCTGCAAATAGGGCAACAGCTGTCTCTTTTCTACCAGACTGCGGCTAGGAGGTTGCCAGAGAGGCATTGTTGTGTAGACTTGGACATTGTGATAATAAGCGCATCAGAAATGGATCCACGGATGGGTAATCTTCAGCATTTTCTCTTTCAGGAACAGGATAACGTGAGGAAATAAAACATAGGCTATTATAAAAGTTTACCAAACTCTTATTATATTCGAAATTCCTTTTTTGCATTCCAATAGAAACATGGAATCTTTCCTTAAACATTTGTAAGGTTAACTTTGCAATATAAGAGAAAAGAATCAGGAGCATAGAGATTTAGGGTCTAGACTTGACTTTACCTCCAACACGCTTTGCGACTTCATAGTAAATCATTAAACTTCTTGTCTCATTTTCCTCATCTGTAAAATAAAATATTTCATTAACAATCTGTCAAGTCATTTCTGCTACTAACATTCTGTGATTCTGTGAATGGTTGCTTCGAACTTTGAAAAAATGCAGTCTTCCTTTTTTTCTTGGTTGCCCCAGAAACTAGAGTTTGTAAACTTGCTAATTCATACAATACATCCTACTTGAAGTTAGGATTCAATCATTCAGATGAAAATATAAAATTTTATTAGTGGAATGTTCAATAATAATAGTTTAACTTGATATCGATTCAGACTTTACCCCCCCTGTTCTTATTTGGATGGAAAATTGTATGCTCAGTGTGGAGAATCTTCTTCCAACAGAGGCATCTGTCTCTTTGGCACTCATTCTCTCACATTCTCTTTTTCCCTTTGTGTCTCACTCCTAGATCCCTTCTGCAGTTTTATCATTTGTGCCTGTGGATTTTGGGGGTCCCAATCAGTGCCTCCCATAATTGTCATATTTAATAGTTTGGGGTCGAGGGAGGTGTTAGCCAGGGGTCTTATGAGATATCTCATTATGTACTTGTGAATCTTGAGTGGAAATTCTAATTTATGATAGGCATGTAAAAAGAGTGTTCTTACTTTAAACCAGTAAAAGTTCCAGGTGGGCAAGGGTCCAAAATGAAACCTTGCCCATGCTAACACTGTGTGTTTCTGCCCAAAGTCTGTGCACTCACTGCCTTCAAACCACTTCCTTGCACACTCACTGGGCAAAGGGATAGCCTCATCCTGCATCAACAGCACAGAAGGCTACTTTAAACTGTGTGAAATATCTTCTACTCTATGGCTGCTATGCCATCAATTTTTGTTATTGTTGAGGGGTGGATTAGAGGAAAGGGAAGGGAAGGTTTTTATTTTCTTCCCACAAATTCGAGGGATGTGCTTTGGAATCAGAATCAGTAAGACTGCTTACTCCAAACCGAAAGAATACATAAAACAAAAACTAACCATTGTTAAGCCTCTTGGGGGCTTTTAAAAGAGTTAAACTATGGTATTATTTCTGGATTCCCCCCCCCAAAAAAAAGTAATAATATTTTCTGTGTTTTCCTTCCTCAATGTGTCTTGTTGCTTTAACACATTGCATGTTATAATGTAATCTTTGAGATCGAAACAATACCAGGAGTCCTAATTAAATTAAAAGTAATTACCAGTTGTACAGATACGGCTTCCAATTGAGCAGCAGGAAGTTGATATTTTGTCATCCCTAGTTTATCTCCATGCACTGTGCACGATTCTTTGTACCAGTTATTAATGGCATTTTCTCTCCGGTCATGAAGAGTGTGGGAAATGAGGAAGGAGAAGAGAAGAACAAAAGAAAGAGAGGAATTAGAAGAGGCTGAGATGGAGACAGAGACGGAGCGTATACTTTCCATTGCTGTTTCTCAACACAGATCCTGGGAAATTTGTCATGCACTGAGGGGTTTATTGCTGTCCCTCACTCACCTATGAAAGAAATATTAGCCCAACCCATGTCTGTAGCATATACTAATTTTTCTTGACTATAAATGGATTCTTTTTTAAAAAAGAATCTAACACTTTAAAGGCTTGAGGTTTGGTTTATGATGTGACAGATTTTCCATTTTCAGAGGTGGAAAAAATAGTTCCATCTCCTAACAAGGACTTTTATTTGAGAGAAGGGATAAAGGCAATCTGTAAAGATATCCTCCTATTCTATTTCTTATCCTGCCTTTCTACTTGCCATCTTTTCACAACTGGAAACAACTTCTGTCTATGTCCAAAATATACGGTACAGCTGTTTAAGAGCATAGCAGAGGGATATCCATTTGATTGACCATTATCTTGCTGGCGTGTTCCTGCTGCAAACATGAGCAATTATTTGGAAAGCAGTCAAATTAAATTTTCATAACTATGAAACCACATTTTACCTCCAGGGTACTGCTTGCTGCCTATGTCTTCAGCCTTCTCTCAGTGCTTTATATTAAATCTAAACAAATGAATTGTTTACCAACATTAATATTTTAGCATATCATGCCAGTGTCTGCCCTCTCTCCTGATACTTTTTTTCCCTTTTCATTGGGAATATTCTATAAAAGAGTTGAAATTTCCCCATGATGGATAGGCCACATTTTACAAGTAGCCTCAAGGGTATGCTAGTAAATGTTTAACAACCAGCTCTCAGAAAATGCAGGAGACACTTTTGTTTAATCGGCACCATTAACATTTCCTCCAACACTTTTTCTCCATCATTCCTGGTGATGCTGATCTCCTTGCTATTCCTAGCACAAGATTCTCTGTCTCTGGGAATTTTTCTGGTTCCCTCCATTCCCTTCCAGGAATGTTCTCCCTGCTCATTTCTACCCTCATGGTTTCTTGGCTTCCTTAAAGTCTCAGGCAAAATCTCACCTTCTACAGGGAATGTTTCCCATTTCTTCATATTCTAGTGCCTTCTCTCTATTATTTCCTATTCATCAGATAGATAGACAGACAGACAGACAGACAGACAGATAGATAGATAGATAGATAGATTGATAGATAGATAGATAGATCTTGTACATACTTGTTTGCATGTTTTCTCCCCCCATTCAACTGTGAATTCCCCAAGAGCAAAGATTTTCTTTTGCCTTTCTATTTTTTTTTGAGGGGGGAAGGCAGGGCAATTGGGGTCAAGTGACTTGCCCAAGGTCACACAGCCAGTAAATGTGTAAAGTGCCTGAGTCTGGATTTGAGCTCAGGTCTTCCTGACTCCAGGGCTGGTGCTCTATTCACTGCACAACTAGCTGCCCCTTTTGCCTTTTTTTCTTGTTCTCAAAATTTACCACAGTGCTTGGTACATTTTTTGTTATTCATCTGCTCCCATTGTGCCTGATTCTACATTACCCTGTAGGTCATACTGTCCAAGGAGTTTTCTTGGCAAAGATACTGGAGTGGTTTGCTATTTCCTTCTCCAGTGAATTAAGTAACTTGCCCAGGGCACACAGCTAGTAAGTGTCTGAGGCTGGATTTGAACTCAGTTCTTTCTATTTCCAGAACCAGCATTCTATCCACTGAACCATCTAGTTGCAAGGCACATAGTAGTTACTTAATAAATGCTTATTGACTGAAAGAATGATTATTTTAAATCTAGACAGTCAATACAACAACAAATCAAGCCCTAATTAATAGTTTCCTGATTTCTGAGGCATAAATACTCATATTAAAAATTTAACAATTATCTCTAGGAGTAGATTTGACTAGGATATAGCACATCTTTTAGTAGGATTCACTGAAACTGTACAGACAATAGTTTCTTTCAAAGCTATTAGGTTTGTTCAATTCAATACAATTTGATTCAATTCAATAAGCATTTTTATGTACCAATAATATACTAGGTATTGCTTGTGTCTTCAAATAAGAAAAAATAAACTATTGTGTGAAAACTAGTACTATTATCATTGTAACTCATTGAAGGAAGGTTCTTAATGTTGAAAGTCTCAGAAGCACCTTCTAAGAGGTACCATTGTTCTGCCCTTACTTTTCATCCTAGAATGCTCTCTCCCCTCTTATTCTGCTCCACTGTGTCACTACTCTAGCACCTCACTCAATACACCTTCCTTCAGAAAGTGTCACCATCTTTGTTGTCTATTCTTCTTATCCATCATACTGCTGACCCCCTCACCCCTCATGTGTATATAAATATAATCGTGCCCCTCCTCTGTTTTATATCATCAGTAGAACAGCCATCCTTATGACCCACCAAATACGATTCACTGTTTTTGCCTGACATTCAAAAATTTCTTTAATCTGATTCTGTCCTACCTTTTCTTTCTCATTCTACTGTCCTTCATGTGTTCTCAGTTCCCAGAAATCTGGACTTCTCTCTGTTTCCTTGTACGCAGCGAACTTTCCCATGTCCTTATCTTTGTTTCACACTATTCCCTACACTTGGAATGTCTTCTTTTCCCTTCATTTCTTACTGATCCTTTGAAGCCCAGCTCAGATATCACTTCATCTATTCAATTCCATTTAATTCATAAGCCATTCATTAAGCACCTAATCTGTACCAGGAATTTCATAGATTGAGGACCCTTTTGCCACTAGAGTCACAACGAATACGATTCCTTATATGTCATTAATGCACTTGTGATGTATTATTCTGTATTACAGCTCTATGTACAGTTCTCTCAATCTCTCTGTCTCTGTCTCTCTCTCTGTCTCTTTCTCTCTCTCTCTGTCTCTGTCTCTCTCTCTTTCTGTCTGTCTCTCTCTCTGTCTCTGTCTCTCTCTGTCTGTGTCTCTCCCTCTGTCTCTGTCTGTCTGTCTGCGTGTCTTTTTCTGTCTCTGTCTCTGTCTCTCCCTCCCTCCAAGATATTGAGAGAAAGTCAAGGTCTCCAACACTCCAGGGAGAATGCTTAGTAATGAACATTTGGGGAAATATTTTTTAAAGTCATGTAAGATGGATAGGCATGAATGTCTTTTAATCTGCATATGGAAGGAAATCCCAGATGATGAACTCCCCAAACATTTAAATATTTCAAGCTAGTTCTCTATGTATGGGTATTATTTTCCACTAGACTCTAAGCTCCAAAAGGACAGTGATTATGTCTCATGTAAACTCTGTATCTCCCCTAGTGTCATCCAAAAAATATGAATAAGCATTTCTGAATTGAATATTAATTCAGTGAAATTCTGCCTCGGCAAAGTCATTCAATGCATTGGTAAAACTTTCTGAAAATTAGTTAATTTGTCTATCTGAGCCTGACCATCTATTTAACCTCAGCTTTCTTTCTCATTTAACAATTAGTATTTTTGCACAATACCTATTCTTAATGAGCTGATGTAAGTCTTATATACCTATGTTATTTGATTATGATTTCAGGAAGGCTACAGAAAATCTCACTTATCTGTGGGCAGTGGCTGACTTTCTATTATTTGGGGATAAGCTATTTAAATTGTGAGTTAGAGAAGGAAAGAGAAAGAGCTCCAGCAATGTCCAGACAGGTGAAGTCCCCCATAACTACTCTAACATGCTAGCATGTCTATGTTCCACATTTATGTTGTTTCCCAAAATCTTTCTATAGTTCTTCCTTCTGGTCAGGAAGCGATAGTATATTCACTTTCTCCTCTCCAAGCAGAAGAAATAATGAATCTTTCAACAAATCAAAGTAAATAATTTCAGTATATACATACACATATTTATACATGCATGTATGTATATACATAGACATACATACACACATACGTATATTTATATGCACATATATTTACACTTGAAGTCTGGATCACTGACTTCAAGAGGCTTACCTTCTAATATCAGAAGACAATACATTAAAATGTCCTATGGTTTGGGAATGGTTACAATGGTCTTACTTGTAGCAAGGCAATGCAGAAAACTGGTGGGCCTGCTGATTTTTGAAAATATACTGCAAAGGAGAGTTGGGATTGAAATTTATCTATTGCAATCCCACCTGGAAAACTTCACAGTTTACTGGTGGCTCAACAAAAGCTACAATGAGTTTGCATAATTTCTTTCTTGCTCCTACCCAGAAGAAGGTTACATTCTAACAGGAGAAGACAACACACAAAAGGGAGGTTTTGAAAAAGGGAGAAATGAAGGTACCCAATATAGGGGCATGGTAAAGAAAGTACAGATAGCCAAGAGTGCAGCTTGGAGAGGAATGAAAATGGACAGTAGACCACCTGAAAGTACAAGCTCTATTAATAATAATTAATATTTATATAGCACTTACTCTGGGCCAGGAACTGTGTTAAGTACTTGACAATTGTTATCTCATTTGATCTGTATAAAAATTCTGCAAGGTAGGTGCTATTATTATCCCAATTTTATAGATGAGAAAACTGAGACGAAGAGGTTGTATGGCTTGCCCAGGTGTATCAGCAATGCCATATTCACAATGCCTATGGAGATTACAAATATGCTGATATAATTATCCATCACAAAATACATCATGCTTGCCATATGGGGGAATAAGCTGGAAAATTTGTTAAGATAACAAAAGACTGAGTCCCAAAACCAGAAAGTGAAAGCCATCAGAGTAGTTATGACATTGGCACAGGTAGATAAAGTAGAAAGCACCCACATTTTCAAGCCTTGAAAACAGAACAGGCTACCTCAGGCAAAGGTCCTCCTCTCCCCACTCACAGCAACCACCCAGCGTCCGGGAAGTGCGCTCCCAGCAGCTCCGGCCCCTGGCAGTCCTCAGCAGGAGTCCTTAGCAGAAATTCTGGCTAACTCAAAAAGGGCTTCACGCTGCCGCTGCCTCTGCTGCTGCCGCTGCTGTCGCCACCACAGCCAGCCACTGCAGGAACTCTAGTTTTGGCTTCCGCTTCCTCTTGCTCCGCCCCTTCCTGCTACGTCAGCAAGTCCAACGGGGCATGGATGATCTTTAAATCCCATAACCCTTACATTCGGCCCCAAGATCTTTCATGTCCCTTACTTGGCAAAAATACAGTAGGAATAACTGGTGTCAACAAAATTTCACAAAAATATAACAAGAATAGCACACAATAAACACAGAAAACCATATTTTAGGGTGGGACTTGAGCACAAGCTCCCCATCATTCCCCCCACCCCGAACAAATGGGGCCCCAAAATCTTGTGGTAAGGGGTGAAGATCTCTTCTTCTATGGCTACTTGCTGCTGAAATCGGATGTAGAGCTGTCCCTGTCTTAAGGGGTCCCATTTGAGAGGTCAGTTCTTAATATGCTTGATGCCAGGTCCAAGGGTGACACATCACAGTTGCAGACAGGGGGTGACACCCAGCTTAAGCTATCAGGCATCTACAGATGGAGGGTACCAAGCCTATGGAAACAAATCTAACAAACAAGGTGAACAAACAAAAAATCAAGAAGAAGCAAAGAGACAATAACCAGACTGTTGTAGCCTCACTCACGATAGAATAAATGACTTAAGGGTACAATTTTGTAATCATTTTCTCCAGAATAAACAATAGTTACAGTGTTATCCCTCCAATATGCTATAATCTCTGCAGCCTTTGGAACATCATCTGGCTTCCGTTTTACCCATACTTTAGCTCCTGATTTTATTCTATCAGTAGAACCAAATCCTTCAGTTCCTGTGACAGTTATTTTGGAAGGAGGGTCAGTTTTTACAAGTGGTATTGTTTTACAAGGAACGATAATCACTTGAACTATCCTATCATTCTTGTGAATCTGTATGGGCCCTTCACCTAAATTCTGGAATGTTACAACAATTTCTCCTTGATAATTAGAATCTATTACTCCAGCCAATACATGTATTCCTTGAGCTGCTAATCCTGATTTGGGTAAAATCTGTCCAAAGTGATTTTTAGGGATTCTTATGCATATCCCAGTGGGGATTTTTCTTATTTCTTTTCTGTCCAACCAAAGGTCCTCTAAACAATGTAAATCATACCCCAGCAAACCAGGTGGTCCTGGGTATGGTGCTGGGACATCTGGCCTCCAAGTCCAATACTCAATATTTGGGATCTTATGTGTTTGTTGTTTTCTAATTTGCAGATTGGGGGTCATCATTCTGGCTACAGTTGTACTTCCTCCCAATGGTCTATTATTCAAATTACGCAAAGCAATGAACAAATTATCCTTCCAATGTTGATATGAATTATTGGAACTTAACTTCCTCAACTGTCCTTTCAGTAATCCATTCATTCTTTCAATTAACCCAGATGCTTCTGGATAATATGGGATATGATATATCCATTCTATATTGTTTAGTATACAATACTTCTTCATTTCATTTCCTTTGAAATGTGACCCATTGTCACTTTGAATCTGCATTGGGGTTCCATAATATAGACTTATGAGATCTAGAGTTTTACAAGTGTTTTTCTGGGTTGCATTCTTATAAGGACAAGCTACTAGTACACCTGAATAGGTGTCAACACAAGTACATATAAATCTGCATCCTTTATCCAGTGGTAGTGGACCAATATAATCTATTTGCCAGATTTGGGCTGGGACTTTTCCTCTTGCTATCTCTCCAGTTACTACCCGAGGAACAGTTCGCTCCTTTTCCAATTGACATATATGACATTCTTCTGCTATCTGTTTTAACAGTGAATGAGAGATACTAATACCTCGATCTTGTGCCCACTGGTGTGTGGCCTGGACCCCCAAATGGCCTGCTGTTTGGTGGACCCATTTTGCTAATACCAGATCATCAGTTGTTGTCAAAGTAGGGACAATATGTTCAGTAGCAATCTTTGCCAGTCGATCAGCATGAGCATTGTACTCACGTTCTGGTGTGGTGGGGGCCACGTGAGCATCTACATGAAAAACTGACAAGTCAGTGACCAAAGACATGTTCCAGATATCTTCCCATAATTCTTTGCCCCAGACTTGTTTACCATGAATTTCCCAATTTTCATTTTTCCACATGGGCATCCATGTAGCTAACCCATTAGCTACTGCCCATGAATCAGTGAATATATGACACTGTCCTCCTTGTTCTATTTTGATGGCTTGATATACTGCCATAAGTTCAGCATATTGGCTACTTGCACCTATCCCAGTACTTTCCAAAGTCCTTCTAGTGCATGGGTTATAGGCCACTGCTTTCCAATGTCTTTTTTGCCCCAAATATTTTGCTGTCCCATCAGTAAACCATGCATGTCTCTTTTGTTCCTCAGTTAATACATCATATCCCTCATTCCATTTTACAGTGGACTGTACCAACTGTTGCTTTGGCTCAGGGGGTGTGTCATTCCTCTCAATTTCTATGTTTGCTACAGATTCATGTAGAGCAGAGACTCCGCTTTTGCCTGTTTTCGCTCTATTTTGAATATACCACTTCCATTTGATTATACTAGCCTCTTGGGCATGTCCAATTCTGTGAGAAGCTGGGGTACTCATTACCCAGGTCATAATTGGGATTCCAGGTCTTAATATCACTTCATGGCCCAGAGTCAGTTGTTCAGTCTCCACCAAAGCCCAATATGGAGCTAACAATTGCTTTTCAAAAGGTGTATACTGGACTCCAGATGAAGGGAGTTAACTACACCAAAATCCCAAAGGTTCATTTCGGCTTTGTTGTTTTTGCCATAAGCTCCAGTTTGCATAATCATCTTGTACAGTCACTTGCAATTCCACTGGACCATTTTGCATGGGCCACAAATCTAGGGCCAATTGTATGGCAGCCTTGTCTTCTTCAAAAGCTTTACTCTGCTCAAGTCCCCAATCAAATTCATATTTCTTCCGTGTGACTGTATATAAAGGTTTTAAAATCTGTCCCAAATGTGGAATGTGGTGCCTCCAGTATCCAAACAATCCTATGAACTTTTGGGCCTCCTTCTTATTGGTAGGGGTAGGAAAATCCTGAATCTTTTGTCGAGCTTGAGGAAGAATCTCCCTTAGCCCCTTGTTCCATTGTATACCCCAAAATTTCACATTTTGTGCTGGTCCTTGAATCTTTGCAGGGTTAATTTCCCACCCTTTACTTTTCATATGCTCAATTAGGAGGGTCAAACTCCTTTCCACTACTTTTGCATCTTTTCCCTGTATCATGATATCATCAATGTAGTGGGTAAGCTGCACGCCAGGTAGCTTTAATTCATCCAACTGTTCAGCCACAATCCTGTGACAAATAGTGGGGCTATGTATGTACCCTTGTGGCAAGCAGGTGAAAGTATATTGTCTACCCTGCCAAGTGAAAGCGAAGTGGTCCCATTGTTTAGGGTCTATTGGGATGGTGAAGAAGGCATTTGTCAAGTCAATAACTGCATATCAAGTCCCATCATATTTCTGGATCCTTTCTATTAAGCTGATGGTATCTGGAACAGCAGCATACAAAGAAGGAGTCACCTTATTCAACTGTCTATAATCCACAGTCATTCTCCATGTCCCATCTGATTTTCTTACTGGCCAGACAGGATTATTCCATCTTGTGGTTGTAGGGACTAACACTCCTGCTTCAACATATTCCTTTATAGTAGTGGTAATTTCATCTTGCCCACCTGGCACACGATACTGTTTTAAAGTAATTACTTCAGAAGGTTCAGGTAAAGTGATTGGGTCCAGTTTTAGTTTTCCCACTAAAACTGTATTAATTCCTATCTTCCTTACAGCAAATTGGTATCTCCCTTCAAGTAAATTCAGAGTCATGCCTCTCAACATATCTATTCCAATGATGTATTCAGGAATGGGTACAACAACCACAGTATATTCTTTCTTAGGTAACTGCCCAATTTTCATTGTTATTTTAACTTGTCTGGCTGATATTTCAGTGCCTCCTAGACCTGTGATGGTAATAGGAGTTCCATGTTTAAACTTATCAGGGTTTCCATAGATAAGTGTGGCCTCAGCCCCAGTATCAAGCAGTGCCCTAGTCACAGTAGTTGATCCATTCTTCCAATATATTGTTAAACCAATATGGGGTCTGCAATCTCTTCTGCATATTTCTTTTATCTGGGCTGGGGCTTGGCCTATCTCCTATTCCCCCTGAAGGTGGGGTAAACTTGGATACAAAGATTCAGATTCAGAAATATCTGCAGGGGTGGTTCCTGCTTCCCTGTTCATTCTAATGCTAAGTACCTTTTCTTGATACAGCTTATTCAGCTCTTCAGTTGGAATACCATCTATTCTTCTGAAGTCCACCCCAGCTCTTAATAGAGCAGTAAACAGTTCCCTTCTTGTTGGTCTATTTTGTCTCTGAATCCTCTGGCTGTTTACTCTTCTCTCTTGAGGCAATTTGTCTTTTTCCCATTCCCCTAAATCATTTAATTGTGAAATCTTATCCAGCACCTCTGAAAGAGGGTGCCCAATTTCTCCAATTAATAGAGTCAGAATTAGGTGCTTATATGCAGGAGGAGCCATCTTCACTATGATATTTCTATGAGGAACTCCTAGGGGGGTATCATAATATGCATTTGCATCTCCAATCAGGATAGCAGTTTTCATTACCTCCTCCTTTAGCTTTCTCAGTCTCTAAGTGAGTACCAGGGTCTGTCTCCCCTAGGCCACATAGATTCAGTAGGATATTGCTTTTTGCATCCTTCTGCAGCTAAAGCTAGAAGATTCGTTTTGTTATTTCCTCCTTGCATATGGTGATCCCTAAAAGCCTGGTGTACAAAAGGATTCTGACTGATACTTATGAATTTTAAACAGTCCTCATTGTCCAGTGTTATTCCTCCTGCGCCTTCATCAGTGATTCTTACTATCCAAGACACTAAAGACTCCCCCATTCTTTGAGTAAATCTACTCAATATATCAGTGATCTCCTGTTGAGTGAAATCCTCAATTATCTCTCTGGACTCTGTTTTGCCTCGGTGGTTCTCCTGCCTTCTTCTTCGTATGGGGAGAGCTTCTACATTAGGAGACTCCTCATCTAACCTTGCTCCATTCTCCTCACACACATTCTCCTGGAAGCTGTCAGGGCAACTCTGTACAAAAGCTGCATGCACATTCGTTCTGCTCGTTTTTTGCTTCCTTTTAGCTACATGAACAGTAGCTTGCTCCTGGACCACATGGGTCCCTCCAGTTTGCTCTTCTGAGTGCTGTGACACAGAAGAATCCTCAGGCAAACCAGCTGACTCCCTAGCCATCCTAGCTCTTTCCTTCAGCAGCTTATCCCTACTTTTACACATAAGGCGATAACTTGTTAGCAGCACCCAGCCTCTCCTGCACACTCCTGCCAGTTCTTTGCCTGGTTTCATGGGTATTGCTTTCAAACATCTTTCCAAATCTCCAGGTTCTCCCTCTTTTAGCCTTGGTTCCCAGTTTTCACAGGGCCCTGTGCTTTTAGCCCATTCTCTGGCTAGAGAGGAATGAGGCAAATCCTCCCATCCTGGAATAGCTATTTCTGCCTCTAAAGCCCCACTGCTTCCAAATAGAGGCCTGACATTTTGTGATCCCATCCTGGTCGCCAAATGTATCAGCAATGCCATATTCACAATGCCTATGGAGATTACAAATATGCTGATATAATTATCCATCACAAAATACATCATGCTTGCCATATGGGGGAATAAGCTGGAAAATTTATTAAGATACCAAAAGACTGAGTCCCAAAACCAGAAAGTGAAAGCCATCAGAGTAGTTATGACATTGGCACAGGTAGATAAAGTAGAAAGCACCCACATTTTCAAGCCTTGAAAACAGAACAGGCTACCTCAGGCAAAGGTCCTCCTCTCCCCACTCACAGCAACCACCCAGCGTCCAGGAAGCATGCTTGCAGCATCTCCGGCCCCTGGCAGTCCTTAGCAGGAGTCCTTAGCAGAAATTCTGGCTAAGTCAAAAAGGGCTTCGCGCTGCTGCTGCCTCTGCTGCTGCCGCCACCGTCGCCACCACAGCCAGCCACCGCAGGAACTCTAGTTTTGGCTTCCGCTTCCTCTTGCTCCGCCCCTTCCTTCTATGTCAGCAAGTCCAACGGGGCATGGAAGATCTTTAAATCCCATAACCCTTACACCAGGGTCATATAGCCAGTGAGTGTTTGAGGACTGATCTGAACTCAAGACTTCCTTCCAGGCCTGGCACTCTTTCAGAGGGAGATTCTGTAGGGATAAATGGTACTTCCAGTGTTAGAAGCAGTTCAGGAGTAGAGTGAGATTCCCATGGAGAAAGGGTTTCTATGGCATGGCAGGGAAAGGTCTATGGAAGGGAGTCAGGAATTCAGCTTAGAGAGGAATTACTGTATCCCCATGACTTAGTACAGTGCTTGATAAGTAAAAAGTGCTCAATAAATGTTTTTTTTCAAATGATTCATTCATTTATTCATCCATTCAGGAGAAGAAAGAGAGGGAAAGTTAAACATAGCTTGATATTCACTCCACATTTGGGGAAAGCAAATGTTAAAGGATACATAGAAAGGAGAAGTAACATCCCAAAAAGCAAGACTTTACAGAAATATTGGGCAGCTAGGCGGTGCAGTGAATAGAGCACTGGCCCTGGAGTTAGGAGGACCTGAGTTCAATTCCAGCCTCAGACATTTACCACAAAAACTAGCCATGTGACCTTGGGCAAGTCACTTAACCCCAATTGCTCTCCAAAAAAAACCCCAAAGACTTTACAGAAATAATACAAGGAAGATGAAGCAATCAAAAATGAAATCTTGAATATACAAAGTGATTATAATAAGGAAGAAAAATAGCATGACATCATTGATAGAGAACAGGTATCAGAGACAACAAGAGTGCATGACTCCCACATTGATACATACTGGTTTTGGAGGGCATCACCATCCTCCCAGTCACCTAAGCTCACAGCCTCAATATCATCCCAGCTCCCCAGTCATACTCATGCACAAATTCAATCTACTGCCAAATCTTGTCATTCTTATCTTCTACATTTCTTTCATATATTCTTACTTCTTTCTACTCACATAGCTGCCATCCTAGTACAAGGCTTCATCCCCTCTCACATGTATTATTGCAATAGACTTCTAAAAAATATGTCCAATTCACAGAACAAAACAAGCATTTCCATAACACAGTACAATAAAAAGGATCATTGCACATGAAACTGCAAATCTACCGTGTACAACTCGCTATTCCCTCCAAATACATAACATAGTTATCATGTAAATTTCCTTTTCCCTTTTTCTTTTATTTTCTCCCCTTATCCCCACCCTAGAGATGGCTACTTTTAGACACAAATAGGTGTGTTTGTGTGTGTATGTCAAATTATTCTATGCATACTTCTATTTATCAGTTCTTTCTCTCGATGCTGATATCGTCTTTCTTCATGTATCCTTTATTTTTAATCTGCGTATTTATAATAGTCAAAATTACTTAGCTCCTCAAAGTTGTTTTTAAATCAGTGTTACAGTACACAATGTCTTCTTGGTTCTGCTCACGATGTTCTTCATCATTTCATGCAAGTCTTTCCATGCCTTTCTAAGGTCATTGAGCTCATCATTTCTTACACCACTGCAGTATTCCATCACAACCATACAACACAACCTGTTCAGTCATTCTCCAATTGATGAAGGAATCTGCAGTTCCCAGCTCTTTGCCACTACAAAGAGAGTTGCTATAAACATCCCATTCACAGTCAAAATTATAATTACTATTTGTGAATTTCCTTCTATCTTATCTTTACTCACTATTTTCTTTTAACTAGTCCCTCTGCCTCATGTCTCTCACTTCTTCAGTCCTTTTACCACTTAGCTTCCAAGTCAATCTTCTTAATGCACAGGCCTAATCATGTCACACTCTCATCTCACTCCTACTCAATAAACTCCAGTGGCTCCCTGTTAACTCAATGATCAAATAGAAATTGTTCTATTTGGCATTTAAGGGGGAGTTAGGTGTGTAGTGAATAGATCACTGGGCTTGGAATCAAGAAGCCTCATTTTTATGACTTCAAATTTGGCCCCAGAAACTTAATCACTGTGTGACCCTGGACAAGTCACTTAACCCTGTTTGCTTCACTTCCTCGCCTATAAAATGATCTGGAAAGAGAGATGACAAACCACTATAATGTCTTTGCCAAGAAAACTCTAAATGGGGTCATGAAGAGTCAGACATGACTGAAATTATGGAACAACATTTGGCATTTAAACCCTTAATAACCTAATATTTCTAAATGTGTAACATTTTTAATAAGATTATTTCTAATATTCTTACACTCTACTACCCTTTACATGGTTAATGACTCAACTACATTGAACTACTTGCTTTTCCTCTCAAATGTCCCTCCATCTCCCAACTCTATGCCTTTTTTACTCTCTGATCTCATGCCTGGAATGATTTCCTCTCCTTTTGTCTTCCCTGGTTTTAGCCAAGACTTAGCTGAAAACCTACCTCCTGCAAGATGCCTTACCTACTCCCCTAGACATTTTCCTTCAAGATGACCTTCAATTTATACTGTACACATGAGGTATGTACATAATTATTTAAATATTGTGTCCTCAAATAGAATCTGAACTCCTTGAGGGAAGAAACCATGTCTTTCCTTTTCTTCATATCCAGCACTTGACATAGTGTGTGGTGCATAGTAAGCACTTTAAAAATCATTGTTGGCTAATTTTATAATTCTGGGCAAGTCGTTAAACTGCACAGTACTCATGGAAACTCCCTAATACTTTAAGTTGCAGAAAAGTTGGATATTTGCATTGGTAGAAGAAATTTCTACACAGGAATTCTCTATGTCATTACTGGACACACAAAAGGAACAAAGTAGAAACTATTTAAAGAGACCAAAGAGACCAATGCACAAAGATCTCATAGACTAATTTGGAATATATATACACACATATACATATATATGCACAGATGTTCATATGCATATATGTTTATGTGCAGTGTGTATATTTCTGTGTATATTGTGTGTTTTATATGTGTTTATATGCAAATTCTGATATACAACACATACATTCATACATAGGTACATGCATAGAAATTTATATGCATCTGTGTATATGTATATAAAACCAGTACTTAGTGCTTCTCAATATCATATAGCATGAAGACTCCCACAGGAGAGATGTTAGGGACCTGCTTTTGGTAGAAAACATTGTGCATTGGCCTACCATGTGGTTAGGGGGAGCTTATTTCTACTGGCTGTTTAGACAAAACTATTTGTATTTTAAATCTACCTGAATGAGGCATAGTCACAGCCTGTTTCTGAAGGAGGAACCTAGGAATGAAGGATTCATCCACTCACGAAAGGGCCATTAATTAATCAGTAGTAGTCATCAAAGGAAATTGTATCTATTGTTATATCTTTTTTCTCCTCAGAATATGGAGTCTCCTTGGCTCCTCCAGGCTGGAAATGATCTATTCTTCCTTATGCAGTTACATTAAAGTTCAGGATTTGTTTCCATATTTTGTATATCCTCTTCTTTTCCATATACCTTGAAAATTATCACTCAATATACTCAAATTTTGTCCCCTTAAAATGGTCAATGACATTTATTAAGTGTCTACTGGGTGCTAGGTACTGTACTAAATATGGGTTGTACCAAGAATGCAAAGTCAGTTCTTGTGCTCAAGAAGCTCCTAGTCAAATGGGGGCAGACAAGACTCAAATAGCTATACACAAACAAAATAGATACAGGATAATTCAGAGATAATTTTGGAAGGAAGGCACTAACATTAATCAGGACTAAGAAACACTTTTCCTAGAAGATAGGATTTTAACAGAGACTTGAAGGAAGCCCAGAGGTGGATATGAAGAGGGAGAGAATTACATCTATGGATGCAGCCAGTGAAATTGCAGTCCACAAATGGGTATCTTAGCTAAAGAAGGTAAGGGACAGAGCCAAGATGGTGCAGTAAAAACAGGAATTTGCTTGAGCTCCCACTCAAACCAGCTCCAATACCTGTAAAAAATGACTTTAAACAAATTTTAGAGCTACAGAACCCACAAAGTGACAGAGAGAAACAAATCTCCCACTGAAGGCAGCCTGGCAGGCTGATAGGAAGGGTCTATCATATTGGGGTACGAGCCAAGCACAGTCCCACATGAGTCATGCTGACTCAGACTCATGGCCCAGACCTGGCCAGAACAGACTTCAGGAGAGTGAATCAATGGCAGCTGTGGTGGTTTCCAGACTTCTCAATGTGTAAATGCCAAAGAGAAAATAAAAGGTCAGTAGGAAACTCTGTTTGAACTGGGTGAGAGAAGAACTTGGTCTGGTCCCTGCCCCCAATGTGACAGCGATGGCAGCTGTGGTGGTTGCAGCTGCTGGAATGTAGCTGCCTCTGGAGCTCCTGGCCTATAGATCATAGGGAGGACAAGAAACCATTCAGAGGGTAATCACTCTTCTTTGACCTGCTTGGAACTGGGTTGCAGTCTTGGGTGGTGATCCTGGGATGAGGAACACTAGTGTGCCATAGCTTGTGGTGCCTGTAGAGAGGGTGCCCTCCTGATAGTTCTGACAACTACTCTGACAACAGCTGTGAAAATCCCAGAAATTTAGCACACAGCTCCCTCTACTCTGGAAGCAGAGTTCTATTTGGCAAAGAGCTCAAAAGTCAAGTAATTGGCTGGCAAGATAAGCAAACAGAGGAAGCACAATCAGACTAATAAATCATTTTGGGGGGGACAAAGAGAATCAAAACATGGAACTAGAAGAAGACAACAAAGTCAAAACTCTTGCATCAAAAGCCTCCAAGAAAAATATTAATTGGTTGCAGGTAATGGAGGAGCCCAAGAAGGATTTTGAAAATCAAGTAAGAGAAGTAGAAGAAAAATTGGGAAGAGAAATGGAAATGATTCAAAAAAAATCATGAAAAACAAGTCAACAGCCTTCTGAAGGATACCCCCCAAAATACTAAAGATAAATTAAATACTCCTTAAAAAATAAACTAACTAAAATGGCAAAAGAGGCCCAAAAAGCCAATGAGGAAAAGAATGCCTTAAAAAGTCAAATTACCAAGATGGAAAAGGAATTTCAAAAACTCACTGAAGAGAATAGTTACTTAAAAATTTGATTGGAGCAAATGGAAGCTAATGACTTTATGAGAAATCATGATACTATAAAAGAGATGCAAAAAAATGAAAAATAAAAGGCAATGTGAAATATCTCATTGGAAAACCACTGACCTAGAAAATAAATCCAAGAGAGATAACTTAAAAATTATTGGACTACCTGAAGGCCATGATCAAAAAAAGAGCCTAGAAATCATTCTTCAAGAAATTTTCAAGGAACATTGTCCTGATATTCTAGAATCAGAGGGCAAAATAGAAATTGAAAGAATTCACTGATCATATCTTTACAAAGATCCCCAAAAGAAAACTCCTAGGAATATTATAGTGAAATTCAAGAGTTCCCAGGTCAAGGAGAAAATATTACAAGCAGTAAGGAAGAAACAATTTGAGTATTGTTGGAACACAATCAGGATAACACAAGATCTAGCAGCTTCTACATTAAGGAACTGAAGAGCTTGGAATAAGATATTATGTAAGTCAAAGAAGCTAGGATTAAAACCAAGAATCACCTAACAAGCAAATCTGAGTATAATGCTTCAGGGGAAAATATGGACATTCAATGAAATAGGGGACTTTCAAGCATTCTTGTTGAAAAAACCAGAGTTCAACAGAAAATTTGACTTTCAAATATAAGAAATAAGAGAAGCACGAGAAGTTAAACAAGAAAAAGAAATCATAAGGAACTTATTAAAGTTGAACTATTTACATTTCTACATGGAAAAATGATAATTGTAACTCATGAGACTTTACTCAGTATGAGAATAGTTGAAGGGAATAGATATGAATATATATATAAACATATATGTATGTATAGGAGACTGCATGTGTATACAAATATATTTGCGAGTATGTGTATATGTGTGTACATGTATACATAGACAGAAGGCAGAGGATGAGTTGAATAGAAAGGTATGATATCTAAAAAAATAAAATTAAAATGTGAGAGAGGAATATATTGGGAGAAGGAGAAAGGAAATGATAGAATAGGGTAAATTATCTTACATAAAAGAGGCAAGAGAAAACTGTTACAATGGAGGGGAAGAGCAGGAAGGTGAAAGGGAATTGGTTAATCTCACTCTCATTGAATTTGGCTTAAGGAGGGAATAACATACTCAATTAGCTATCTTACCCTACCTACCTGAAAGTAGGGGGGAAGGAGATATGAGGGGGAAATATAGAAGGGAGGGCAGATTGTGGGAGAGGGTAGTTAGAACCAAACACTTTTGAAAAGGGACAGGGTCAAAGGAGAAAACAGAATAAGTGGGGATGGGATAGGATGGAAAGAAATATAGTTAGTCTTTCACAATATATCTACTATGGATATGTTTTACATAACTTCTCATGTACAACCTATATTGAAATGCTTGTCTTCCCAGTGGGGGTGGGTGAAGAGGGAAGAAGGGAAAGAATCTGGAAATCAAAGTTTTGAAAACAAATGTTAAAAAATTATTTTTACATGTAACTGGGAAATAAGATATACAGACACTGGGGTATAGAAATCCATATTGCCCTACTAGAAAGTTGGAGGGGGGAAAGGGGAAGGATATAAGAGAGTACAGATTGGGAGAAGTGACATTCAGTAGGCTTGCTATCTTTGGATGGGGGTAGGGAACATATGGAGAGAAAATTTGTAACTCAAAATCTTGTGGAAATGAATGTCAAAAACTAAAAATAAATAAATAAATTAAAACAAAACAAAACAAAAAGCAAAGAAGGTAAGGGAGGGTCATTAGATAACAGAGTGTGTATATAAAGGAAATTAAGGTATAAGAATATGAGGGAGTAGAGAGAGGCAAGTTATGAAGTGGTTTAAAAACCAAATGGGGTGGGGGGGGGGAGGCTAGGTCGTGCAGTGAATAGAGCACCAGCCCTGGAGTCAGTAGGACCTGAGTTCAAGTATGGCCTCAGACACTTAACACACAAACACACACACACACACACACACACAAACTAGCTTGTGACCTTGGGCAAGTCACTTAACCCCAATTGCCCTCCAAAAACAAAAAACAAAAAAAAAAACAAAGATGGTTTTTCATTTGATCCTTGAGGTGATTTGATCCTTGAGATTGTTGAATAGGGGAATGAAATAGTCGAGTCTAGGCTTTAGGAAGACCACTTTGATAGTCAAATGGGGTAAATATTACAAAAGGGAGACACTGGAAGTGGGCAGACCAACCAGCAAGCTATTGTAATAATTCAATAATCATGCAGTGATGAGGGCTTGCACCAGGGTTCTGGTGGGATCACTGGAGAGAAGGGAGTGTAGAGGAGAGGTTACAAAGATAGAATTGATGGGATTTGGCAACTAATTGGATAGGGGATGGGTGGGAATAAGGATTTGATGACACCTAGATTTTGAATCTGAGTGACTGATAGGATGGTGGTATCTTTGATAGTAAGAAGGACATTGAGAACACAGGGGAATTTATGGGTAAGATGGTGATATCAATTTTGGACATGTAGAATTTAATATTTCTATAGGAATCATTTTAAATATACAATAAGCAGTTGGAGTTGAGAGCCTGGAGGTATAAAGAGAAGTATTGGATAAGTAGATCAGAAAATCATCTTCATAAATGTGGTAACTAAATCCTTTACACATGGACCTCTTTGGTATGTACGTGATCCAACAGCTTTTAAATTTTTTTTCTTCAACAGCTACAAAAGATTTGTGATGGGAAAGGTTATCCACATACAGAGAAAGAACTACAGAGTCTGAATGCAGATGGAAGCAAACTACTTGCTCTCTTTTTTGTGTTTTGTTTTGTTCCTTTTTTATTGCTGTTCACTCCATTGGTTATAATTCTTCTTTACAACTTAACTAATGTTTAATGTGAAGGTATTTGTAGAACCTATATTTGATTGCATGTCACCATGGGGGGAGGGAGGAGGAAATGAAGAGGGAAAAAATTTGAAACTCAAGGGATTGTGGAACTGAATGTTGTAAGCTATAAATAAATACATTTCTAAAAAAATTCTTCACAGTCATTTTCACCCTCTTCTAGCAGCAACATACTCAGGACTGTGGCTTTGGAGTCTTTAATGTGAAGAACTTGACGTAAATATTCCTTAAGATATTTCCCATCTTTAATCTATTATTTTCTTCCCAGTTTCAACTATAAATGTTCTTGGAATGACTTTGCTATGTTAGATCTCTTCCAACCCTCTTTAAACTGGTTTTTCTCTCTACTGTTTTTTGTATTTTATAAGGTAATACTTCTCATGATCTTCCAGCATGCAACTTTATAAAATTTTATAAATTGGCAAGGAGACCAAAAGCTTTCTGGTCAAGGTAGTTTATAAGCTCTTTTGGTCTCCTTGTAATGATTATTGATTTGCATTGGTTAAACTTCTGTATGAGGTTGTAATAATCAGTGTCAATATCCTTTCTGCTATCCATTTATCATTTCTCAGCAACAGTAGTTCTTTTAAACAGGTCAGGTTAGAGTTATTTTCTTTACATGCTGTATCTTTTCCTCATTTTTATTTCTTCTAATAGTTTTGCATTTGATCTTTACACTAAATTGCTAACTAATTTAAGCAAAGTTCTCACATGGATAAGGAGCTGTTTACTATTAAGACACAATACTTTTTACTTAGGGTGTTGGTGTGTTACATTCATGCCAGCACTTTTAAATTATTTTTCTTAACAATTATATTCATGAAGTATGGACATTAGGCTTTTATGTAGTTTATAAGACTTTAGCATGTCATTCCTTACTATCTACCCATATTTTCCAACATATGTTTTTGCCTTCTTCTATGTCCATCTTTGTATTGAAATGTTGAAGGTGCAACAATGTAGAAAAGTAGATGTTCATTTAACTTACAGGTTTTTGTAATGTTTTAACAAAATATGTATACCTCCTCATCCTCTGAAACAGATGTTGGAACATAGGCAACTTTTATTTTCATGTGTTGGAAGAAATTATAAGATCTGTCATAGTCTTTGCCCTCAAGAACTTTATTTTACCAGAAGTAAAATGAATTGAGGGTGGGGAAGATATGGTACATTCATGAATAAACATAATGGCAAATGAGGAGTGCTTAGGACAGAAAAGAGATCCTGACAAAAGACTAGAAAAAATGAGAAGGAACAGAACATTTTTATGTTTAGATCAGGAAAGGCTACCCAGAGAAACTACTCCTCAAATAAAATTTGAAAGAATTATTTTGAAAGGGAGATATGAAGAGGGAATTCTTCAAAAGCATAGGATATTAACGACATGAATATAAGATCCAGCATTTTAAGTTCAGGAAACAGCTAGTTGGATGTTTTGGCTAAATCAAAAGTATGTAAAGGTGACTAATGTGAAAATACTAAAATGGTAGTATTGGGGAGACATAAACTGTGAGATTCCTTGAATGCCAGCAAGGGGAATTTATCTGTTATACTTGTAGCTACAGGAAGACACTGAAGGCTTTTGAGTGGGGCAATAGCATAGCCAGACCTCAGCAATTAGATTATTTTGGCAGTCATGTGAAGGATGAGTTGAATAGGGGAGAGACCAAAATTAGGGAGATCAGCTCTATTGCTACCACTGTGGTTCTTGTAAGAGATGATAATAGATTGTAGAGTAAGATGGTAATGTGAATATAGAAAAGGGAATGAAGATGTTATAAAGATGATATATATATGTAAATATACACACATGCATGTAAATGTTTATAAAATATATGAATATATGTTATATGATCTATTTTCTGTAATAGATTTAATATTGCATATGAAGATTTTATATATTAAATTGTGTATATATATGTGTGTATATGTATGTATACATATATTCATATATAATATATGTAAATTATGAGATGTTATGAAGGTAGAATCAATAGGAGAAGTTAGATAGGGAGAGTGAAGGAGATGGAAGACTCATAGATGAATCTTAGTGACTGGGAAGATGGTGTTATCATAAACAGAAATGGAAAGTTTGCAAAAGAGATAAGTTTTAAAGAAAGATTATTAATTTGTTTTTGGGCAGACAGAGCTTGAAATCCTAGGAGAGCATATAGAAGAATATTCCAGCAGGCAAATATATGGGGTAATCTGGAGAGATTAGGACTAGATATACAAATGGAGAAGTAATTTGACCGAATAGTGAACCCATATGAATTGGATGAGGTCACTAATGGAGTCAGCAGGCAGTATAGTAAAGAGCTAATAGCCTGGGTAAGAGAATTGTAGGACACTCATGCCTAGGAGCTAGGAAGAGGGTGATGAGCCATCTAAAGATAGTACAAAGAAGAGGTTAGATACATAGGAGAAAATCCAAGAGAGCAATGACATAGGAGCCCAAGGGAGGAGAGAAAATCCTCAAAAAGGGAGCAGTTGTCAACAGTGGTGAAAACTGTGGAAATAGCCAGCAAGTAGAGGATTAGATTTTATTAATATTGGGGGGAAATGGAGAAATCAGACAAATCATTAAACTTCTGCTTGAGGCAGGTGGTATGTTGAAAAGAAATGATAGAGAAAGCAGAACTCTTAATTTGCTGAACAAGAATAATAATCTTAGACTTTGACAGAGAGAGACCCAGAAAGAGGGAGGAAGGGAAAGACAGAGAGAGAGAGAGAGAGAGAAAGAGAGAGAGAGAGAGAGAGAGAGAGAGAGAGAGAGAGAGAGAGAGAGCAGTATCTATCTACCCTTGATGAAATCAACTGTGGGGCCATATGAAAAAAATAAAAATAATTTCAGATACTAGGAATCTGAAATAATTGACAGGTGTGATCGTGTGATTACTGAACCACTGTAAATTACTTTTGAAAGACTGTGAATTATATGTCATATAATTATATATTAGAGAATGGCAAATGTCTTAATTTAAAAAAAATTAAACAATGATATAGTCAAATAATAAGCCAATAAGCTTAAGTTCAATAGCTAGTTATACTTTAGAATGCATTATTTCATTAGGTGGGATTTATTGAAGACCTAAAAAAAAGAAAGAAAATAGAAGTTATTACAAAGATCCAGCATTCCTTCATCAAGAACAGTCCATGATGGCTTGATCTTATTTTTTTCTGAGAGGTTTTATAGATTGCTGAGGGTCTAGCAACAGCCTGTGTCTGCCTTCAGAGGAGCAGCCTCTCAGAAGAAAAACTGGATAGTTAGTGTTAAATTCTTTAGCCACTGTAACCCATAATCCTTTGTTCCCTTCTCAAATATGGGATAATGGAGTGATAAGAATTTGAGCTTCTGGATCCTCCATAAACACTAACATGTGTGTATGCATGTATATATATATACATGTGTGTATATATACACACATACATATATATGGATGGATGCACACACATATGCATATGTGTATGTGTGTGATGTACATAAGTGTGTAAAAATATATTCATCAACCCCTTCTCAACATCCTCAGTTATCTTTCTCCCTGATTGGAAGACTAGAAGGCAGATCAATAAACTACTCCCAAAGCTGTCCTTTACAGAGGGCTCAGAATTTTCCAGCTAAATTCATGTTCCTGGGCCTGGTAACCTCTGGCGGCTTTCTCCTTGCCTCCACCCCTTTTAGCTTCATTTGGTATATTGTTTTTGTCCATTAGATTGTAAGCTTATTGAGAGCAAAAACTGACTTTATCTTACTTATTTGCATCCCTAGTTGTTTAGTCAAGTGCTTGGCACATATAAGGTGCTTAATAGATGTTTATTGACTCTGATTCTGACTTTAAAAAGAAAACCAAAATATGAAAACTAATTACATCTAAATGGAAAGAGAATTCAATGGTTTTCTTTGGAATCAGATTTAGATATATTGTTATCCAAAGGCATTAAGAAATATAATTTCATAATATGTTATCTTATGATCTCATGTTGCTTTTCTCATAACAAATATTTGCAAAAAAATCATGAAAATAATTAAGTTTGTGTGCCAAGAACTACTGCAGAGGTTGAAGAGAACATGATACAACCCTTCAAAACTAAATCTCTCACTCTCTGTGTCTCTGTCTCTGTGTCTCTGTCTCTGTCTCTGTCTCTCTCTCTCTCTGTCTCTCTGTCTCTGTCACTCTCTGTCTCTCTGTCTCTGTCTCGGTCTCTGTCTCTCTCTCTCTCTCTTTCTCTCTGTCTCTCTCTCTGTCTCTCTGTTGTGTGTGTGTGTGTGTGTGTGTGTGTGTGTGTGTGAATTTAAATGTTCCTTGATTTAAATGCAAAGGCAAGTATAGATGAGGAAAGTGGAAATGTGGAAAATAGAGTTCAACTGCTAGGAAAGAGACAGCCTAAAGATTTGTAGATTGAGTATACATAAGCCTCATAACTATTTTCTTCAAGAAAATAATCTAGAGGAACTGGGAATGGTGTGCAATTAATAATACCTGACAAATTAATATTATTTTCTAACAGACAAGAGCTGACTCATTCCTAATGTGGGAGCCATTCCTGAATCAGCTGTCCATATACAACCAGCCTGCTGTCTTAACAGAGCAAACATCAAAACTAATACAAAACTGAATGAAAGACTGAAAATGAGAAAAAATGATCATAGTATTACAGAATTTGAAAGTTGGATGGTATTTCCATAGTCATGTAACCTAAATTACAAAGAAATCTACACTGTATGATACCTAAGAAGTAGTTATCCATCTTCTCTTTGAACACCTAAAAGGAAAGTTATTTACTAGAAAAGTAAGTTTTTAAAAATGTAATTTAAAAGTCCACCACTATTTCAACAAGTTCTTGATAATGAAAACTTGGAAATGGTTGGAGAAAGGTATGATGAAACTGTCAAATATTCATAAAAATTTTCAAAATGAAAATTGTCATAATGAGATAAAAATAGCCTAAAACACTTTAGTCAGCATTATTTAACCTACATGTTAAACGGAGTGCTATAGGAGGCAATGCTGGTTCAGAATATAAACTGATTTGTAAAATCTTATGGAGAAGGATGATAATAGATGATGAAGAGCAAAGGGTCATAAGACAGCAAGAAACAATGAAAAGAGAATCAGGTAAAGAAAGCTTCATGAGAGGTTCAGTGAAATAAAGTATCCCAGGAGTATTTAAGAAGCAAAACAGAAGAGGAACACATGATGAAAAGAATCTACAAAGCATTTTATATTCTGGAAAAAAGGCATTTTTATTTACTTTTTTCCTTTTTAATGATTTATTTTTAGTTTTCAACATTCACTTCCACAAGATTTTGAGCTCTGAATTTTCTCCCCTTCTCTCCCCTCCCCCAAGAGGGCATGCATTCTGATTACCAATTCTCCTGATCTGCCCTCCCTTTTATCACCCATACCCCTTCTCTTACCTCCTTACCTTCTATTATTCTGGAGGGGAAGGTAGATTTATATATGCCATTGCAGGTATATCTTACTTCCTAGTTACATATAAAAATATGTAACATATTTTTAACATCTGTTTTTCTCTCCCTCTCTCCCTCCACACCCATTCTGATTTAGAAGGCAAAAGTTCAAAAGATAGGATACACATGTGTAGTCATGCAAACCACTTACATATATGATATATACACGAATGTATGTGCACATATATGTGTATGTATATGTGTGCCTTTACATATATATGTGCATATATGTCCACACACATTCCCTCCAACTACTCTAATCCTGAGAAAAGTCTCATGAGTCACAAATATCATCTTTCCATGCAGAAATGTAAACAGTTCAACTTTAGTAAGTCCCTTATGATTTCTCTTTCCATTTAATATTTCATGCTTCTCTTGAGTCTTGTCTTTCAATATCAAATTTTCTATTCAGCTCTGGTCTTTTCATCAAGAATACTTGAAAGTTCTCTATTTCATTGAATGTCTATTTTTTCCCCTGAAGTATTATACACAGTCTTGCTGGGTAGATGATTCATGGTTTTAATCCTAGTTCCTTTGATCTCCAGAATGTCATATTCCAAGTCCTCCAATCCCTTAATACAGAAGTTGCTAAAATTTATTTTATCCTGATTGCATTTCCACAATACTTGAATTATTGCTTTCTGCCTGCTTGCAACATTTTCTACTTGACATGGGACCTCTGGAATTTGGCTACAATATTCCTAGGAATTTTTCTTTGGGGATCTCTTGCAGGAGGTGATTGAAGAATTTTTTTTCTATTTCTGTTTTACTCCTGCTTCTAGAATATCAGGTAGTTTTCCTTGATAATTTCTTGGAAGATGATTGTCTTGGCTATTTTTTGATCATGACTTACAGGTAGTCCAATAATGTCTAAATTATCTCTCCTGGATCTATTTTCCAGGTCAGTGTTTCCAATGAGATATTTCACATTTTCTTCTATTTTTTCATTCTTTTCATTGTTATAGAATTTGTTGATTTCTCATAAAGTCATTAGCTTCTATTTGCTTCTTTCTAACTTTTAAGGAATTATTTTCATCAGTGAGCTTTTGTATACCCTTTTCTATTTGGCCAATTTTGCTTTTTAAGGCATTCTTCTTCTCATTGACTTTTTGGACCTTTTTTGCCAAGTGGTTTAGTCTATTTTTAAGGTGTTATTTTCTTCAGCAGTTTTTTTTGGGGGGTCTCCTTTAGTAAAATGTTGACTCGAGGGGCTGCCAGGTGGTGCAGTAAGTAAGAGCACTGGCCCTGGCATCGGGAGTCCCGGGATCAGTTCCAGCCTCAGATACTTGGCATCCACACAAAATAACTGGTCATGTAACCTTGAGCAAGTTACTTAACCCCAATTGCTTTAAAAAAAATGTTGACTCGTTTTTTTGTGATTTTATTACATCTCTCATTTCTCTTCCCAATTTTTCCTCTATTTCTCTTACTTGATGTTCAAAATACTTTTTGAGTTCTTCTATGGTCTGTGACCAATTCATATTTTTCTTAGAGGTTTTTGATGTAGGAGTTTGATTTTATTGCTTTCTTCTGGCTGTTGGTTTTGATCTTCCTTGTCACCAAAGTAAGATTCTATAGTTTGATTTTTCCTCTATGTTTGTTCATATCCCAGGAAATTACTTGACTCTTTAGCTTTTTGTTAAGGTAAGTTTCTGCTTCCAATGTGGAGGGTGTACTGTCCCTAGCTTCAGGGGCTTTGTGTAACTGTTTTCAGAGATATTTCTAGCAACCTGTAAATTTTCAGTTCTTACAAGGTTGTATAATCAAAGGAGAGGTGTTTACTCTTCTCCTGGTCTGTGCTCTGGTCTGTGAGTGACCACAAGTATGCTTTACTGCCTTGTAACTGTGAGGAAGATTCCCTCTCCACCACCACAAGCTCAGTCATGCCAGCACTTCTCCTTGGCTCAGGACTATCCAACCAGGATTGCAACCCACATCTAATAATGGCAAAGCAAGAGAATCCTTCCTCATTGTCAGCAAATAATTATCTGAAATCCCCCTATGATCACCCACTGCACCTTCCTACCATCTGTGGGCCAAGTGCTCCAGAAACAGCCACTGCCACTGTCACCATGGCTGCTAACCTGGGGCTGAGGGCTGACCTTTCTCCTCTCTCCCCAAGTCCAACAGACCTTTCCTACTGACCTTTGGCATTTGTGGGTTGAAATGTCTGGAAACCACCACAGCTGCCAGTGATTCAATCCTCAGAGGCCTTCACTGGCCTGTCTGTGCTAGTGTGGCCCATGCTGGTCTTTATTCTTATCTCAGACAGGTACAACAGACTTTTTCTGTTGACTTTCCAGGTTGTCGTAGGCTGGAAATTTCCCTCTGTCATTTTGTGGGGTCTGCTACTCTAGAATTTGTTTGGAGTTATTTTACAGGTATTTGGAGGAGTCTGGGGGAGAGCTCAAGCAAGTCCCTGCTTTTACTCCATTATCTTGGCTCTGTCCCTGGGATTTCTATTTACTTTTTTTCTTATGTTGTGTTTATTGACTGACTGACTTCTATGGGAATGAATAAGTAAATTAATTTATGTAGAATTTTTAGTTTTTATTAGATTGTTTTCCCTGAAGCAAGCATTGAATGACCCTCCCCAAAATGGAGGCCCCAAGAGTAGTTCATAAATTGGAGAACTTGGCTAGCATGGTGGAAAAATTTTCCAGAGTAATAAGGAAGACTCAAGCACTGAGGGGAATTCTAGGATGATGCAGCAGCTCAGTATGGTGAAGTTAGAAAAATATAGGAAGGAAAAAATTTGGATGAAATATTTGATCATTATAGTGGAGACCTTCACCCCATCTTTTCCTGCTTCATCCTTAGTAGCCAGAATCTCTTTCCCAATGTCTTCGACATATTTTCCTTTATTCTCCTACTTTCCTTGAACATAATATAGCATCCACATTGGCTGAAGAAAAAGTAATGATTTCATGAAGCAGTGAGAGAATATTTACCAGGAGAGTTCTGGCATTTTTAATAGGGCTCCACTTCCAGAAGGCAATTCTCTGTTCTTTTGGATATCTGCAGCAGGATTATCAATGAAATGAATATCTCCATTCTCCTATGTGTTGGGGTACCACATTTTGAGTAGCAATATGAAGGGAGGTGATTAATATGCATAGTCAATGGGAAATACGCTATGAGCCTTGAGGTAGCCATCTCCTTAAACAGAATTGGGGAGCCTTGAGACAACCACTCTTTAGTGGTAGAGGTTGTATGAAGTCCTCCTTGGGCTCTTCCTGTAGGCCTTTGAGCTCTAGCATGGGGAGGGGAGGGGAAAGGAGGAGAGGAAGAAGTCCTCTCTTATCTCTTTATCTTGCTGTGTATCTATCCCTCTTTCACTCTCTATCTCTGTCTCTATTTTTCTCTCTCTCTCCCCATTCTCTGTCTCTCCCCCTGCTGCTCTTCTTATAGTTCAATAAAATTACCTGATGTAGGTATAACTAGATAACTATTTATGACAAAGATCTAATGTTTTTATTGGATGACAAGTTCAATACAAGTCAAGAGTATGGCATGATGGGGAGGCTAGGTGGCTCAGTGAGTAAAGCGCCAGCCCCGGAGTCAGGAGGACCCAAGTTTGGTTCTGGCCTCAGACACAACACCCACACAAAAAACTAGCAGTGTAACCTTGGGTAAGTTACTTAACCCCAATTGCCCTCCAAAAGGCAAAAAAAAGGGCGTGGTGTGATGACATGACAGTCAATAGGTTAGCACAAATTTAGGTTTCATCTAGAGGTATGGTGTCAAGAACAAGAGAAGTAGGTTATAGTCTTTCTGTACTCTTCCTCATCAGTCCACCTTCAATACTGCATGTTGTTCAGAAGCCACACATCTGAGAAAGATTATTGATAAAGTCTAGTACCTCCATAGGACTGTGGCTAGGAATGCTGAAAGAATTGGGGCCAAGCCATAGGGGCATTGATCAATGGAATTGGGGATGTCTAATCGGAAGATGAGAGTTGAGGAGGGCATTACTGACACAAAGTCATTAAAGTGTCATTATTGTGAGGGTTGGGAATTGTGCTACTCACCTGAAAATAGAACTAGGAGCAAGGTTTAGAATGTACAAAAGGATAGATTCAATAAAAGGAGAAGACTTTTAAAAATTAGAGCTAACTGAAAGTGGGAAACTCAAGATACCCCAAGAGAGAGTGTGTTCCTCATCATTGGAAGTCATCAAGTAATGACTGGATGATTACTGTCAATGATGTTGTACAGAAGACTTCTTTTGAATTACAATATGTGTTTGATGGTCTTTAAGCTTCCTTTAACCTCTGAGATTCTGTCATTTTCTTACTCATCAAAATGAATATTCCACCTTCACCAAAAGAGACTATTACCCTTACATGCCTTGCCATTCAGTGTGATTCTTATTTATGTTTTCCTATAAATCTCTAGTAGAAAATCTGTGGGCGAGGTCTTTCTCTTATTCCTTGAGTAACTCTGGTTTGTCAAAATTACACTTGAATTGTCTAACTGTTGCCTCTTTTTCCCAATTACTGACCAGCCCACCACTATTCGAGTTCTGCATATACTCAGTAGCTGTTAGATCCCTTATCACAAGCAAGTCACCTATGGAAGCACAGTTGAGGCATTGTACCTGAACCATGTACCTGTCAATTACCCTTTGTATCATTTGTAATTCAATACACTAGACATTTATTAAGTATTCACTATGCTCAAGTTATGATCCTAGTCACTAAGAATGAAAAAAAAAATCCAAGTCATCAAGGAGCTTACATTCTCCTGAGACAAAACTGTGCACACAGATGAGTAAAGGTAATTTATATACAAAATAATGCAAACTAGTTTAAAAAGGGAGAGGGCCATAACAAGTGAGGGAGTGGGTAATCAGAAAAAGTTTCTTGTAGGATATGGCATCTCAGCTGTATCATGAAGGAAAGTAGAGATTCCAGGGGAAGAAGGTGAATAAAGAGTATCTTCCAGACTTAGAAGGTCCACTGGATTGAAGCATGGAGGCTAAAAGTGGCATACTGGACAGAAGGAATATTTATCAGCTCTGTTTGATTAGAATGGAGAGTGAGTGAAAGGGAGTATCATGGTTTTAGATGGGAAAGGTAAATGGTAGTCAGTCTATGGAAAGTTTTAAATGTCTAGATGGAGATTTTGCATTTTGTCCTATAGGTAGTAGAGAACCATTTAAGATTTTTGAGGTGGGGGGAAGATGACATTGTCATATCTGAGCTTTAGAAATCACAAATTGGTAGACATGTGCTAGATGCCTTTGAGAGGAGAGAAAAAGAAAGGAGGGGGATATTGCCCAAAGAGGAAGATATTGCAATAATGTGTGTAAGAGGTGGGGCTAGCTTGAACAGAGGCAATGGATAGAAGGTAATGGATTGAGGAAATAGATTTAGATATGGTCAAGGTTGTGATTCTATATGATTGGAAGTATTGTGATATCCTTAATAGAAATAGAGAAGTTTGGAGGAGGAATGTTTTGAGGAGAAATATGATAGATTTCATTTTGGACATGTTGAATTTAAGATTCTCAGGATATCTAAGTTAAGATGTCCAGCAGGCAGTTTGGTGATATGGCAAGGGCTGCAATCCTCATCTTCAGGAAGTATACTTACTCTGATAAAGTTATGAGTTTTTAAAGTGCCATTTTGAATATTCTGAGGTCTGCCTACATACACAAAAGTATGTGGCGCTCAGAAGTTTGGGCACATCTGCTGCAGTGAGGAAGCAGCTGAAAATATCTGATGATTAGCATCCAAACATTATCTTCATTATTCTTTGATCATCACTATTCTTATTAATAATTATTATATTTGAATTCCAATATCAACTTTGTTGAGGGTGTTTTCATTTAGTCTACTTCTCTGGAATTCTGTGGCTGAAAAACAAAATGAAGTAAAATATTCTGCAGTTTCTAGTTGGTTACTTGGCTCTTCTCAGCACCTAGCTTCAAGGATTTTTCAAAATATATTTTTCTGCACCACAGCTCAGAGTTGCTAAATCCAGAAATTGAAACATTCTGAGAACCAAATCATTTCAGGGTAAATCAAAGCTCTTGGAACATTGCCCTAGGATTTTGAAGATAGTGTTAAATAGTGAAAATAATGTTCAATATTTTTAAGGAAATCCCAATTATGGAAGGCTGCACCATCACATACATGGTATAGGAAGAGACTACCAGACAGACACCTTTGCCTAGAGAAAGAATGTACAGTTGTACCCCTCCCCATTACCCTGCCACATGTACCTGATTGTTAACAACCATGCTATCATTGCATCTAAATGGTATGATGGATAATTGATGGTGTAATGTTAATGAAACAGGAAGATCTTCCCTGACAATTAACAGGCCTATGTACCCAGCTGTGATACATCCTGAATTACATAGAGTCCATTGGGGGAGGAACTTGATTAAAGAGAAGCTTGCTTATGGGAGGCTTGCTTGTAGGAAGGCTTTCACACCTTTTTTTTGGTACTGCGCTAATTAGGAACTGAGTCATGAGGGTTGTGATGCCTTCTGTCTCTAAGAAGAATACACACACACAGATATGTTCTGAGTTGGTATTTTGCTTTGGGGGGGGTTCACTTATGAGAAGCATCTTTTGATTTCCTGGTTGAGACTCTGAGTAGCTGTATGTTCAAAGTCCCCTACTGCTTAGATGTTTGTGCTCCCTCGATTGAGTGATGTATGTAAACTGTACAGCAATATTGCTATGTTTGGATAGCAGGAGCCCTGTCTGTTGGCTTTTTGTTATTTTCTCTGCTTCTATATTCTCCATATTCAGAGTGGTGACCTTTCCCCTGAACCACTGGATGTAATTAAAAGTAGTAATTGTAACCCCTTTTCAGCACTCTTTCCTTTAAAAGGAGATCAAAGAACCTGTGCTAGCAGGTTATCCTGGGTGTGCTAGAGTGCTTGCTGCCACCTTTGGCATATTTGTTAGGATCTGGATAAACTAAAGGAAACACTGGGGTGTAGTGAGACTGGGATAGTTGTGGGCCCAGTTATTGTATTGCTTTTTGTCATCAACCTGAGAAAAACCAAGCAAGCAACAGTAGTGGGAGCAGCTTCCCAGGTATCCAGAGCAGGGTCCCTGAGAGATAACCTCTCCTTCCCCTTCCCTACCCCATTAACCCTTCTGAGAAGACAGATCAGAGAAGCTGCTGTGGGGGGAAAACAAGCTTGTAGGGGGTGGGGATGGCCAGAGTCCAAGCCAGGACTCCAGGGGAATAGTCCTACCCAGGACTGTGCCAGAGGGTGAAAGCCTTTAAAGTGTATTGTATTCAGAGCCCTAGCAGGAGCATCAACCTCCCTTCCCCTCCCCCCCCCACACACACCTTGTAGTGGGGGCTGGTGCACTGTTAAGATTGGGACTTGAGTCATTCATTACAGCATGCCTGTACCTGATAGTACAAAGAGAAAGCCTGTAATGGCAGCTTGGGGAGAAGGACACCCCCCCCCCAGGACTTTTATTTTGTATTAAGGGAGGAGGAACTGGTTGCTCACTTCCCAAAGATTTTTACCCCGACAGAATGTATAGCGTGTGTGTGTGGGGGGGGGGGGGGGAATGTATGTTATGTTATATACTTTTGTGTTTGTTTAAGGCCATGTGGCCACCCTGGTAATGAATTTCTATGTTGGTATGTATTTTGTAAATGTGAAGCTCATGATTTGTTTATTTTATGGGAATTATGTCGATCTGATATATATATATATATATATATATATATATATATATATATATA
>NW_027187460.1:55994958-56005187 GCF_028583685.1 Petaurus breviceps papuanus | reverse complement strand
TATATATATATATATATATATATATATATATATATATATATATATATTTCCTACAAGATGTTAATGTCTCTATTTGTTCCAGGATCCATGACCATAACAATCTCTTGTTCACCTGTGTAGATTGTAAGGGCTAAGTGTTAGATTGATAAAGCCAGGATCCTGGAGGGGTAGAGTGCACAAGCAAGGTGGGATTTTTGTTGTTTTCTTTTTGAAGTTCAGTTTCCTAGGCTCAGGCTAAATTGTGAACATCTAAAGGACTGATCTACTTTGAACCCCAATAATTCAGAGTTGGGCTGAGTAACATAGGTTTCACACCTTCTGGCTCTGAGCCAGTCAGGGCTGAGTCTTTGTTATATATTCTTGGAGGTTGGCATTTTGCTTTGGGGGTTCACTCATGAGAAGTTATCTTTTGATTTCCTAGTCGAGACTCTGAGTAGCCATATGTTCAGAGCCCCCTGACTACCCAGATGTTGTCTGTGCTCCCTCAATCCAGTGATGTATGAAAGTATATAGCAATGTTGCTATGTTCAGACAGCTGGAAGCCTGTCTCCTGATCTTTGTGACAATTTCTCTGCTTGTGTTTTCTCATTCGGGGTGCTGACCTTTCCCCTGAACTAGTGAATGTAATTAAAAGTAGAATTGTTAACCCCTTTTTGAGAAGTCTTTCCTTTAAAAGCAGATAAAAGAACCTGTGCTAGCAGGTCATCCTGGGTATGTTAGGATGCCTCTTACTACAGACAAGAAGCCTGAAGTCCTTACTCTACCTTGAAGATAGTCAAGAATTAGACTCCTCTATATTAACTTAGCAGAATCATGGAATCTCAACATTAAAAGATAGGCCATTTAGTCCAATCTTTGAAGGTCTATAGTGAGAAGAGACCCTCCACCACTCTAGGCTCTTCCATCAACATTCTGCTCTTGAACTGCTTTAATTCTTAGGAAGTATTTCCTGATGTTATGTCTAAATAAGTCTCTGAAAATCCATCCATTGTAGTTCTGCACTTTGAGGTCAAAGCAAAATAAAAGTAAACAATCTGTAATGTTACCGTTTTAAATATTTGAAAACCTCACCCAAGTCTTCTCTTCTCCAGGATAAAATGGCCCCTTCCTTCAGCCAGCTTGCCTATGGCACAGATTCAAGGCCCTTCATCATCCTGGTTGCAGTCATCTGGATGCTTTTCAGTTTATGGATGTCTTTCTTAAAATATGGTATCCAGAACTGAACATATTATTCCAGAAGCATATGGTCAGACCAGGACACCTCTTTCATGGCACTCAACAACTGGGGTAAGGAAAATATACTTCTTAAAATATTATTCATCCAGGTTTTCTTCTCCTTGTTTGCTCTATTCTGACTTTTTGTATGGGGTTTCTTCCCCACCCCCAATTCATACACAAATGATATTCTACAAGTCTATCACATACTAATTACTGAAAGTTATATCTCTCTCCAACACAGATTGAGTTTGGATTGTCACTCTAGACTGTTGACATATATAGAGAATGGAGTTCACTAAAACCCCCTAGATCTTTTTAGATGAACTTGGACCACTGGGCTAGCATACCTTCATCTTCTACTTGTGAAGTTGATTTTTTTAACCCAAGAGTAAGGTTTATATTTATACCTATTTAATATTATCTCATTAGATATGGCCAATATTCTAGCCAATATAAACTTTTTTAATCTGTTGCCTGCTATATCATTTATTCCTCCCAGGTTCCTCTCATGTGAATATCTGATAAGCATGAAATCTATGTTCTTATCTGATCTGAGTTATTTATGACAGAGAAACAATTTAAGAGCAAATAGATTCCTGTGTCAATTCAAAGAAGTCCCTCCAAGTTGAAATTGAATATTAATGACTATTCTTGGGGTCTGACCATTAAAAACAGTTTCAAATCATATCTAAAATATTGTGTAGTCCATAACTTTTGGACATGTCTGCTTGAACAGTATGAAATTCAGGCAAGATCTAGACAATTTCTGTTTATATTCTTCCCTTGATCTAGCGAATCTGTGAACACAGATGAAATTATTTTGGGATAGTCCATTTGTGATAAAGTCACATTGGGTCTTTATGACCATCATTTCCTTCTCTAGGTTTTTTTTCTTTAACAATCTCTTTCATATAAGTGTCCAGATTTTGACAGGAATTGAAGTCAATTTCAACAGTCTATAGTTGACATTTTGTTCTCTTCTGCTGCTTTTTAGGGGGTGGTGATGAAAATCAGGTCATTTTATTTGTTTTTCCTCTTCCCTGCCTTAACTCACTTACTTTTCCCATCCTTAGAGGTCACTGACAGTTATTCAACAACCATATTTGTCAAGTCTCTCAGTACTAAAGGAAACCATTCATTTGGGTTAGGTAACTTAGAGGGCAGCTAAGATTCTCTGTTATTGCTCTCTTTATCTGGGAGATCAGTTCCCTATTAAGCCATTTTTGTTCTGTCCTTTCTAGTCCAAAGATCATTCTTGGTGGCAGGGATAACAGAAACACTGGATGAACTGAGCAGCTCTGACTTTGCTTTGTCATTAGTTATCATTGTCCCAAGAACATTTCTTTGCTCTTCCTGTTTTCCCCAATATCACTTAAAAAAAAATGAACCTCTTAGTCATCCCTTAACAGTAAGTCTGAGTGATATAAGCATGAGTACTTGTGTCTCTCCTTTATTGAAATCTGACCATTAGAGAAACACTGCTTTGGCTTGGAGTACCTTTCATGGATTGGTGATAAAGATAGAATAGAAGTAGAATGCTGAGTAGTTTGGGAGAGAAGAGGCTCGGGGCAAAGTAGACTTTAGAGAGATGGAAGAAACCTTACATACCGTCTAATTCAACCCCCTTTTGACATATACAGAAACTGAGGTTCAGAAAGGTATAGTTAGTTGTCTTAGCCCACATGCATTAATGAAGTAGAGTTGGGATTCAAACTCTCTAAATCCAGTTTTCATTCACTTGAGAACTACTCTGGGTGCAACTACAATTTTTAAATCATTATTTAAAATAATCATTTTAAAGTACATGTTATTTTTAAGAAGTAGAATAAAAAAGAGGAAATAAGAGTACAAAATGAAAAAGAGGAAAGTAAACCAGAAAAAGAATATCAGGTAAAATTTTTGACACCTGGGAATAAGCCATCTTCTCCAGCTTCTCCCCTTTCGTCCCTAGGTTATATCCAGCTCTTTCTTGATCTAGTCAGACCTGTTCCAAAAACACTACTACTATTAACAACAACAATGGCAATAATATCTAGCATTTATGTATTTTAAGATTTGCAAAGTGCTTTACAGATGTTATCTCATCTTATCCTCAAACCTGTGATATATGTGCTATTATTATCACTATTTTTCATATGAGGAAAGTGGCAAAGAGAAAGATTAAGTGCCTTGCTCCATTTCTTCTAGCTAGTGTCTCAGGCTTGATTCAAACTCAGGTCTTCCTAAAACCAAGTCAGGAACTCTATTATATCCCCTGGCTACCAATAATACTTATCTCTCCATGCTGACCTGTAATAATCGTTCCTTTCTCTAACCTTTTATTATACTGCCTCCCATATTAAAGCATTTCATCGTGCATTCCCTGCTTTTTATTGGTCTTGCCTTATTTTATGGGTGCACAAGATTGTAACCTCCTGGAGGAGAGGAAACATGCACTACCCTTCTTGTGTGAGATGAACTTGGTGTAGTAGGAGGGACAGTAGTAGAGGAGACAAAGAAACTAGTCTTCTGTCACTGGTCAAACTATCTCAAGGTAACATTGTTGTTACTGTTTTTAAACCTGTCAAATGGGGATGATAACACTTACCCTGACTACCTTACAGAGTTATTTTGAATCTCAAAGAAAAATGTTTTTGTTGTTTTATACAATGTAAAGGCTGAACTATATTGTATTTCTGACAAACCCCACCCAAGGCACATAAAGGGGAAGTTAGTGGACAATTATGGAATTGAACAATGAGAACCAGGATACACAATTGGTAAATATAAGTGAGGTACAAGAAAGGTTTTGATACTGATGCAAATACCTTGAAAAAATTTCATTTCTTTCTCTATCAGATTGCAAAGTCCTTGGAAAGAGGCACAGTGCCTTGAGTTTTCTTTGAAATTCCCTCCAGGGATTACATTAAGAACTCTGCACACAGTCAGCACTCAATGAATGTTCATTTGACCTTTCTCTTTTTTAGCTTCTCTTTAGTTTTCTAAAGTAAATGGTATTTCACCAAGTAGACACCTGTGACTTGTCTCCTTCTCTTCCCCTTTGGAGTCATTCAGAATTTGTTCTCAGAAAGATTCACATGAGCAATAGGTGTGCTTACAATACAATTATATCACTGAAATGGGATGTCATTGAAGAAACAAGAAAGATTTCTCTATGACAGAGATATTTTCAAGCTGTGTTTCATGTGTGTGATAGTAATGGCAATTAAAGATTCCCCTGTATTGGCTTGGTTTTCAAATTGATTGTATTAAAACCCAGAGTTTGTTAATCCCACCTGTGGGATGGGCTTGTTGATGTGAAAAGAAAGTCCTGAAGTGGGAGGAGCTGGTGACGTAGATTTGGAGAGACACTGGAGAGAGGCGGAAGATCTTTTTTTGGAAGCAGCACCTCGTGGAGAGAGAGAGAGACTAAGAGGATTGCTGGTGGCCGCTTTGAATTGCCCTGGACTTTTGAGACCTGCCCCCTGAGCTGCCAAGGACTGAGGAGACATGGCTGTTTTTCTGGTACTTTGTCTGTCTGTTTTGATGTTATTTTGCCAGATTTGTCCACTGGTGAAAGACTGTCCTGTTGAAGAAGTCCTGGAACCTGGCATTTGGTTAAGAAGGCCTGAGACTGTCCTGCAGACAGAGAGTGAATACTGTCCACTGGTGAGGGACAGTACTGTTGTTGCAGGGGTCTGGAGACTGTCCTGCAGACAGAATGAATACTGTCCACTGGTGAGGGACAGTACTGTTGTTGCAGGGGTCTGGGAGCCTTTCTGTTGGTTCAGAAGCCCTGAAGAAGGATTTTCTTGTTGTATGTTTACAGAAATCCTGGGAGAGGGCTTTGCTAATGTGTTCAGGGGTTCTAGGGCTGTTCTACAGACAGAGGATAAATTCATGAAGGGACTGGCAATGTATCTTATGGCCTTGCTAAGCCTTGTCTCTCCAGGAACTAAGATTGCTGAGAACTTGCCTCATGTCAAGATGAAGAAAAGACCTCCATTTGGGTATTAAGTGCTGTGTTTAAACTTGATGTAACTCTGGGGTAGATTCAATTGTGATCCAGGGGTGGGGAACTTTTGACCTTTTTGTGTTCTATGATTGAGCAAATGAATGTATTTTACTTATGTTTGGAAACTAATCTCCATTTGAGAAGAGGGGCTTTGTGGTGGACTTAATTAAGGTATAGCCTAGGGGTGGAGAAGTATTTAGAACAGAGACTTTGTAATTGATTGAATGATTGGAAAGTCCTGGGGTGGGGTAGGCCTTGGAGATTATTTAATCACACTTAGTAAATGCTGTATTTTGAATGATGTCATGTTTTGATCTTCTCTGTTCTGGGTTTGTTACTGAATAAAATAGAGAGCACCTATGCTGGTATTTTGAACCTGGGAAGTTGCCTTTCCTTGGCATTACATTACATAAGTGTCTAAGGTTAGATTTGAAGTCAGGTCTTCCTGACTTCAGTTTAACAATCTATCCATTGTACCACCTAAGAAAGTCACTGATCAGTAAAATGCATATGAGTTAGGAAAACCCACCATAATTAAATTGACCCTCATGGGATTTAGCCCACAGATTAGTGAAAAGTATGGCAAACAGAGATTCTAGGAAACTTAGCCTACAGTTCTACCAAAAAGAAAATTAAAGAATAAAAATCTGTTTTCAAGCAAGCCTTGTATTTTCAAGGAGTATTTTCTCCCAGAAGCTCACAGAAAGCATCCGATGTTTATATTTCTGCCACTACCAAATAATGGCTACATATGTACAAAGAGCTTATTGAGCTCTATCCTGTAGAACAAAAAGTTTAAAAGGATGGAATAATAATAATATCTTCTATTTATATGATATGTTGCATATGTTATCTTGTCTAAACTTTGTGATATAGATATTATACACAATTATCCTCATTTTTTTATATTAGTCATGTTGTAAAAGAAGAAACAGAACAAAAGAGAAATAAAACTATGAAAGAAATAAAGTGAAAATAGTGTGTTCAACATGCATTCAGACTCCATCAGTTCTTTCTCTGGATGTGAATTACATTTTCTATCATGAGTCTTTTAGAATTGTCTTGGATCATTGTTTTGCTGAGAAGAGTCGATTATAGCTGATCATCACATGATGTTGCTGTTACTGTGTACACTGTTCTCCTGGTTCTGTTCATTTCACTTTGTATCAGATCATGTAAGTCTTCCCAGGTTTCTCTGAAATCTGCCTGCCCATCATTTCTTATAGCACAATAGTATTTTGTTACATTCATATACCACAAATTATTCAGCCATTCCCCTATAGATGGACATCCCCTCAATTTTCAATTCTTTGCCACCACAAAAAGAGCTGTTATAAATAGTTTTGTACATATGAGTCCTTTTTCCTTTTTTATGATTTCTTTGTGATGCAGACCTAGTGGTACCATTGTTGGATCAAAGGATATGCACAGTTTGATTGTCCTTTGGGTATAGTTCTAAATTACTCCCCAAAATGGTTGAAATTATCTTCATTTTCAAGTGAACAAATAGAAACTTGCCTGTGGTCAAGCAATTTGTAAGTTTTTAGAGGTAGGATTTGAATCCTCTATTCATCTATGTATTATGTCACAAAAATAAAGAGAAAATAGTATACTTTAATCCGCATTCTGTAGATTATCAGGGAGAATTAAGTTTCTCTAAAGTCAGGGACCATTAATTTTCATTCTAAAATGGGTGGGGAAAATGAGTTCAAGGGTCAAGCAAAGAAGATGAATGCTGATGACCAGAAAAGGAATCATGTGGTATAATGAGATTGGAAGGTGGAAAATATGGTATAGAGGAGTAAAAGGAGTATCCCTAAACCTGTAATTAAATGAGTATTACAAAGCTTTTCCTATAGAAAAGGAACTGAACTGATCAAGTAGGAAGCTGTTTCTTATGTATCTAAGAAGTTAAGATTTCCAGAACACAGCTTAAAATTTAGCATTTTAGAGTATGCCTATTGAGGGCTAGTAGGATTATATTCACCTGATATATTGCCAATTTAATAAAGAGGGGCTTAAAACTAAAAAGGAACAGAAGGAAGAAAACAGTCTAACTATAGCTGCTAAACTCAATACCATAAATAGCAGGTAGTATAATACAAGAACAGAAGAAGAAAGGACCAGTAATTCATAGGAAACCATTTTCAGGAAAAAAAACAGCAAAAAAAATTCCAGGACTTCAAATGTCCATGTAACAATAGACAAATTAACAGTAATAAACAAGGTGAGCTAGAAACCCTAGCAAAGAGACAAATTTAATCTCATAGCTATCAGTGAGACTTAGGAAAATGGAATTTATTACTGGAATACTGTTCCCTGGAATTTGAATGCTTTATTCAAATGAAAGAATTGGTAAAATAGCATAAGAAAATAATATTTACGTGAGGAAGGAGGAAACCCAAGGAGGAAGCATGACAGAAATCATTTGATGAAGATTAATGGAAGGGGAAAAATTGGTAATTCATGAAAGTATGCTTTTGGTCATATGGAGAAGATTAGAAAATCAATGAGGAATTCATAACGCTGATCAAAGAAGATTGCTCCACCTTTTCCTGTTCTTTCTCCTTATCCCTTCTTTCTTTTTCTTTTTCCTCTTCCTCTTCTCTCACTCCTCTTTTCCTCTATATCTTTCTGTTTCCATCTCTCTGTTGAAAGCAGAGCGTTGGTAAATTTTTTTGACTTTATTAATAATTTCATCTCTCAATTGTGACTGCTATGAAGGTCTGGGTACTGAAGTGGAAATGACAGGAAATTTGGGGATAATTGACCATTCCATAATGATGTTTGTAATAGAGAAGGGAAGAAAATAAGAGTATAGTCTCATGTGAACCATCGATTTGGGGTCAGTATTTTAAAGCATTCAGAGAAAGCATAGATAGGCTTAAATGGACTAACATTCTACAGGTAAAAAAAAAAATGAGACAAAGACATAGGGAAGTTCTCAAGAATCAAATCATGAACTCACAAAGAGAAATTATTCATTTGAATAAGGAAAGGCCAAGCTGCTTAAAATGGTCAACATGTATGTACAAGAAACTGCATGCTATGTCTCTATCCCCTAATTTCCCCTTTCCTTTTTCTTTTCCTCATCCACTCTGTGAGCATGCATGTATGTGCATCTGTGCATATGTAGGACAAGTAGGTAAATGGTGTTGAGAAGCTTGAAAAAGCTGAATTCAAATCTAGTCTCAGAAACTCCCTAACTATGTGACCTTGGGCAAGTCACTTAATCCCATTTGCCTTAGTTTACTCATTTGTAAAATGAACTGTAGAAGGAAACTTCAATGTCTTTGTCAAGAAAACTCCAACTGGAATCATAAAGAGTTGGACATGACTGAAAAATGACTGAAAATATACAAAATAAATATAAAAAGGATGAAACAGTAGTTAACTACAATGAGGTTAGAGAGTATTAGCAGTTGGGAGAGTATAAGGAAAATTTTCACACAGAAGGTGGTTTTGGGCTGTACCATAAAGGAAGAAAGAGTCTCTATGAGGCAGAGATAAACAGAGAGTGTATATAGGCTGCTGCTGCAAAGAGGAGACATGGAGTGTTCTGGAAGAAACAGCAAGGCAAATTTGGCTGAGTCATGGAGTGCAGGAAGGATGGTAATATATAATGAAACTAGAAATATGGGATAATGCCAAATTGTAAAAGACTTAAAAGTAGAAAATAGGAGTTTGTATTTTATCCTAGAGGGTAATAAAGCCCTGGAGTTTTAGTGACATAAAACATAGAGGAATAGAGGGTTCAAATCCTACCTCTAAGCCCCTAGTAGAGGAGTGACATGGCCATATCCGCACTTAAAGAAAATCACTTTGACAATAGGGTGGAGCATAGATGGAAAGGGGAGAATTCAAGGCAGAAAAACCAATAGTTTTCAGTATTCTTTTTCTGACCTCAAGATCCTCTATGGAAACAAATACCTATCAAGTACAAATATATTCTTTGTTATATTTTTTCTTTAATTTTTAATTTTTACTATTTGATTACATTTAATTTTTTCAATGAAGAAAAATTGATTTTATTTCCCTCCCACCTTTAAAAAAAATGAAAAATCCCTTTTAACAAATATGCCTTGTCAATCAAAGAAAATTTCTATATTGACCATGTCTCCCAGATATGTTTCTGTTTGCCTTTTGAACCATCACCTTTCTGTAAAGGAATGGGTGTCAATTTTCATTAGAGGTCCTCTGGAATTATAGTTGGTCATTGCCTGGATCAGAATTCTTAAGTCTTTTCAATGTCATTATTGCAAAAACTATTCTTATTTAGCTCACTTTGCTATACATTAGTTTATACATTTAGTTTATACAGATTTCTTTGAAATTCTCACTTTTATCATTTCTTACAGTGCATTACTGTTCTATTACATTCTTAGGCCATCATCTGTTCAGTTATATCCCAATTGATTGACACTCCCTCAATTTCCAGTCCTTTTCCTCCACAAAAAGAACTGTTATAAATATTTTTATGCATAAGGGCACTTTCCCTCCATCTTTGATCTTTTTGGGTTAGTTGTGTTTTTGAGGTATAAGTCATAGAATATCATGATCTTCAAAGAATTAAATTTGAGAGTCTCTATGGGAAAAGGAGAAGTCCATGGTGGTTACCATTAGGTTTCAACATTCTATCCACCAAGAATTCACAAAAGAAGGAAAGGGATGTGACACAGTCATACAATGGTGTCTATGGAATGTCTAGAGGGCTAGGAGGTCTCCAACATAATCAGTGAATCCACTCTGAACTATTTATTGAACAATGGAGATAAGAGTTGAACTGTATGAGAGGGTCCTGTTAGGTTGCAATCTACATTATCAGAAGGAGTATTAATGTGATCGCCAGTTCATCAAACCTCTACTTATCTCACAGAATCATTGGAAATCCTCTACAAATCTTAATATTAGAAATACATATATATATATATACACATATATATAGATATATAGATAGAAAGACAGACATAGATAGATAGATAGATAGATAGATAGATAGATAGATAGATAGATAGAT
>NW_027187460.1:55983185-55994948 GCF_028583685.1 Petaurus breviceps papuanus | reverse complement strand
GATAGATAGATAGATAGATAGATAGATAGATAGATAGATAGATAGATGACTTTGATGCTTGCTCAAGGTCCTATGAATAATTTTTAATATGAAAGCTTGTCACTTTAGGAAAGTGAGAAATTTTGTTCTATAATAAAGTTGGCACTGTTGTTGGTAGGCAGTAGAGGGTGCTGTGAGAGTGTTCTGTCTCTGGTGTTTTCTTCATGGAAAAGAAAGTGATTTGGTGGGATGGTTTGGTTGAACTTAACAAAAACACCTCTTTGAATCACCTCCTTGTGTTTGAACTCTCATTTTAGAAGTAGCAACAGGTTGTTTTCTTTTGAGATATTTCTGTATTTTTTAAAACATTTTAATTTTTAAAATTTATTATTCATTTAAATCTACATCAGAGGGCATAAGTAAAAACCATAGAAGAAAGCTACAGAAGGTTTTAGCTCAGCATAAGAAAATATTTAATAATTTTAAAACATTTAATAATTTAAAATTTAAAATTTTATATAACTCCTTGACATTTACAAAGTATTTTATTAATAAATTTCTTATTTATCCTCACAACATGCCTGGGAGGTAAGGGTCACTGTTATTTCCATCCTATAGATGAAGATACTGAGGCAGACAGAGTTAAGTGACTAGCCTGAATTATGTAAGTAATAAGTGCTAAGAGTAGAGCTGCCCAAGGGTGGAATGGGTTACTTTGAGAAGTAGAGGGCTTCCCCCTCCTGAAGGTATTCAAGCACAGTCTAAATAAACCTTTGTTGGATATGGTGAAGTGGATATGTGGCATAGTGGATGGCATACTGAACTTGAATTCAATCCTGTTTTGTAAGATTTGTAATTTATACACCAGCTGAGTAATCCTTAATCTCTTCTGCTATTAGTTTCTTCATATGTACAATGGTGTAACAACAGCACTTACCTCATGCGACCACTGTGACAATCACACAAGACAGTATCTGTGAAGCCCCTTGCAAACCTTAAAGCACTAAATAAATGTTAGTTATTGTTTTGTTATGATTAAGATTCCTTTCATGTATGAACTGGGCTAGGTGGTACCTGAGATCCCTTTCAGGAATCTGTGATTCTGGCATCTTTTCAGTATACTTGCAGGTTTTGTATTCTTTATAACCTAAAAATCCTTAGCAGGCTCCCTCAGTTCTCAAATAAATCCAAGTGTTCATTGTATGCCAAATCATTTCACTATATTGCTTCTACTTTCCTGAATTTCATCATCACTAGAAATTCACTATGCTGGGAGATGAAATCAACTCTGACACTCACACTTCCTAAGTACCTGCTACCCCTGGGTCCCTTCCCTCCCTCAGAGAGGGGATGGACATCAGGAAGTTCCTCTCTGATCTTCCACCATTTAAGGAGGAAACCCAAGGGATTTTCATTATTTCTCAACCAATTGCTTTCCTGAATTTCATCATCTCCTGAAATTCATCATTCTGCAAAATGAAATTAATTTCAAACCTTCTCAGATAATTTCCCATTCTGGCTGTATGACTTCATCAATCCCCAGTGATGATATCCTTCTCCCTTCCTCCTTTTAGCTTCTTTTCATGTGTCGTCTCTGAAATGAAATAGTTATCTCCTTGAGGGCAGGCACTGTCTTAAACCTTTTTTTTTGTATCCACAATAGTTAGCATAGACCCTGAAAATTTCTCAGAGAATGAGGTGAAGGCTTCAAGACACCATGAAATGAATTGCCTGTAGACTGTGAGTGAAATGACATTGTTTTTATGTTATTTGTTTTTCCAGATAAGAATGTTACTGGTTTGTAACATCACTGTGGATACCCTTCCTTTGCACAATGGCTTATCTTAGTAGCTTTGAGTAGTACCAGGAGTTTCCATGACCAATATTGACTTAGATGGCAAAAGATGAGATAACATCCTCCCATCTTATTTAAAGGGTGATGAGTGTTTAGTGGGTGCCTATGAGGGGACTGTTATTTCTGTCCCTGGCTCTTCTCTGCTTATATGATAAGTGGGATTGACTTCTGATAGCTAGGAGTAACACTTTTACCCATGGTCTAGAATTTCTGTTCCCAAGATTTTTTTTAAAAAGAAATTAACTTTTGATTAAATTGCTGCTAGTCCAAGTTGAGAGTGTTAGCTTCCTCTCACATTAGGCTCTAGGAAAAGAGCCTGGAATCTATGGAGTCTAGACTACAGAATTGTTTCCCAATTCATATAACTTAACCTTCCACTTAAAGAACAACGACAAAAATAATGCTTCTTAGTTTATGACTGAAATATGGAAAATATTCATGGTAAAATGAAGGCATTTGCTATTTTATGCTTCCTCAGATGTAAATAACACATTTGGAAGAATTGACTTTTTGTGCTTAATTTTCCAGGACAATAGCAAGATTATTTTTCTATAGTGGAAAAAAAAAGATCAGTAATTCTTCTCTGCTTCTGTGATGAGGGGGCTGACTGAGACATAGAGCAATCTACCCTTGTTCCCTTCCAGATGCCAAGTGATTTCCTGGAGATATGGGTACATTAAGTAAGATGTGAGGGAGAAAGTTTTTCTCTCCTAAATAGAGCCTATTTTCAAAGATAACATTTCAAAGAAAATTTAAATGTCAAAAGGTAAAAATTAAAAGGCACATATCAACATATAAATAACAACAAGTAACTCCCTTAAATGCAACACTAGATTCGCTCTGGGGCCTTGGTTCTGCTCAGAAACTCTGTGAACTGTGGTTATTGTGCAATTTCCCAATGATAGAAAAAGCTAACTGATGTTTCATCTGAGTGCACCTATTGTTGAGGGTTGTCAGAAATGAAGAGCTAGGAGATAGGAATTTCTGTGTACTTCACATTAAGATTTGCACATACACCCAACTAAAGAAAATTAAGTAGTTTTCATGTTTCCAAATATTCCCATGCTAATATTCATCTCTTTAAAAATATTAATAATGAACTCTTCAAGAATTAGCTAAAAAATCAGATATATTTTCAGAGTGGTTTTTTTTGGATGGCTTTCTTTTTTTCTCTGTCTTCCCACATTATACTGAATCCCCATCAGTTTTGTAAACTGAAAATAGGTGGAAATTTGGTTCATTATGTCCAGAATAAAGAGAGTAGAAGCCAAGTTCAGGGAACAGGTTATAAGTTTGGTTCAGAGACTGCACTACTTGTGGTAATAAATTTCAGACAGACTTCTGCTAGTAAATCCCTGTTAAAACCAGAGTAGTTCCTTTCTTGATTTGCATGGTGAAGCTTTTCTCTTTCATAAAGGTGGAGGAACTATTCAGTTAATCAATCAATCCATCAATCAAGTAGTATGCATTAAGTGTCTGTGTGCCAGACACTAGAGTTTGGTAATACAAGTAAAAAGAATGAAACAGTCCCTATTCCCAAGGAAATGGATTCTATTGTGACAGACAGGCAATATATGTGATAGTATAAATTTAAGTTAAACACTAGGTAGTTTGAGAATATCATTAGTATTTAGGGGATAAGGAAAATTTTCATTCAAAAGATTATATTTAACCTGAGTCTTAAAGGAAGAGAAATCATATTCTGGATTTCTCACCAATAGGGAGGAACTGCTTACTGGAATGAAAACAATGAGAAATTTTGGAGAAAGTCAGCACTCCATCTTAAAAATCTCTGAATGAGAAAGAGAAGACAGTTGGAAATAGTCTGACTGGTTGTAATGGGAATGTAAATTTGTAAGATCTTCCCTGCCCCTAGGCTAAAGTGCACCTGGAGCCTGGGGTGGGAGGCTTGTTTTTCAGTAGATACTTTTTGATTGGCCAGTGGGTCCAAAAGGTTGTTACATTCTTTGAGCCAGGAGAAGGCTATATAAGCCCTGATGTGAAGCTTTGTTTTGGGGCTCACTTTGAGAAGTGTTCTGTGATTTGATATGGATTCTGGGAAGCTGTTGTCCAGAGCCCCCCGGCTTTGAAAAACCCAGATGTTGAAACCCAGATGGTGATTTGGTATGGATGTAATCTCTGGACAGTTTGGAAAGCTGTCTACTTGATCTGTTTCTGTCTTGATAATTCTGCCTGTATACTCTGAAGTTCAGGGTGCTGACCTTTTTCCCCTGAGAACGAGGTAAGCGATATATGTTTTACTGATTAAAGTAAGCTTGTTAACCCATTTTGAGTTGCTTTCCTTTATCAAAGCAGATCCAAGAACCTGTGTTGGCAGCAAACCCTGAGGATGCTGGGGTGCTTGCTGCCACACACGTACACTAGATCTTGGAAATACATATTTCAAAAAGTACAAAGGAATGATAGGCAGGATCCCATAGACTATTATAATTATTTCAGAATAATTAAGCCTGAAAGTGATAGAAACCTCTCGAGAATGAATTTTGAAGTTATACAGAAAAAGAATTCCCACTATGATGAAAAATTGGAGTTGTCTCGAGAGACAAATGGAGAAATGCAGGGAACTCACAAACTTAGATTTTTAAAAGACATGTTTAAAAGATGGAAGTGAGGACAAGTAACAGAGGGTGAGTACAAAGCTGTGATCTGGTCCTGTTTGTGCCATGTCAGGAGTGATAAAGTTGTGGGCACAGGTATGAAAAGCAATTCAATCCAATTCCACAAGCATGCATTAAGCAGCAATTACTTGCTAGCCTCTATGCTGGACACTCAAAGACAAAAATGAGAAAAGTCCCAGCCCTTGAGGAGCTAAATTTCTCCCTATACTAGGAAGAAATAATATACACATAAAGAAGTAAATATAAAGTGTATTAAAAGTAAATACAAAGTAACTTTAGGAGGGCAAGGAGAATATTTTCACCTGGCACAATAAGGAAAGGCTTTGCACAGGAAATAATGATAGATTGCATTTTTATAACTTTAAATTTTGCAAATATTATCTCACTTTATTCTTATAACAACCATGGGTGTATTACCCAGCAAAGAACCCTGGGACTTAGCTATACACAAGAGACAGAACAGGGATGGTGATCCAAAATTTGGATGGAAAACCAAGAGAGAACAATATCATGAAAACTCAGCAAGAAAAGATTATCCAGGGGCATATAGATAGAGCCTGAGGTCACATTTGAACTCATGTCTTCCTGCCTTCAGATCCAGCCTGATGGGAACCATACCACCTGGCTGCAGCAAGATTAATAGCTCTCTAATAGTAGAAGTCATAACTTGTAATACAATCTAAGGTGTTATTCACCACTGGCTGCCATGCAACATTGACTTATTTTGTTTTTGCAATCTGCTAAGCATCATCACATTTTTCTCAGACGAACTGCTCTCTAGCCGGGCCTCTGTTACCTCGTATGGATGTTTTCAGGTATGTCCACTTAGGTACTGAGTTTGATGTACACATTGCCAGGGCTAGTTCAGCATTTGGGAGGCTCTGAGGCAAAGTGTGGTAGAGAAGAGGTATTGAACTACCCACCATACTGAAGGTCTACAGAGTCACTGTGCTGACTTCATTGTCATATGCTTGTGAAACATAGACAGTCTACCAGTGCCATGACAGGAAATGAAGCCACTCCATTTGAATTGTCTTAAGAAGATTCTGAAAATCACTTGGAAAGACTCTGAGGTGCTCTTTCAAATGGAACTGCCAAGCATTCAAACTCTACTACAGAAAGCACGTCTATTGGGCTTGCCACATACCCAAAAGCCAAGTCTATGTTTACCTAAAAGACCACTTTATGAAGAACTCTCACAAGGTAAGCACTCACATGGAGATCAGAATCAATGATGCAAGGACACTCTCAAGGTCTTACTGAAGAACTTTAATATCGATGGTGAGACATGGAAGACACTGACACAGGTCTACCCTGCATGGAGTTCCTGCATCGAAGAAGGTACCATGTTCCACGAGCAAAGCAAAATCACAGTAGCACAAAGGAAACATGAGACATGCAAATGTAGAGACACTTCTATCCCAAATGTTCAAATGATCCATTTGTGCCTCACCTGTGGTAGAGCTTTCTGAACTTATATTGGAATCATCAGCCACAATTGAACATACTGTACCTTCACCCCAACATCATGATGTCTTTAGTCCTCTTCAGGTATGAGAAACAACTAATATACTTCATTTTTTTGGAACACAAGGGTAAGAATTTGCATTTATGCCAAATAAATTATATATTATTAAAGTCAGCTCAAAGTCAAACTCCTTTGGGATCTTGACCCTGTCTTCCAATGTTATATAAGAATTAGAAGGGACCTCTGAGGTCAGATTCTCTAATCTTACCCAAATAAAAAACCTCTATAAAACAGCCCTAACAAGTAGTTGTCCCACCTTCAATCAAAGCTCTCTAGTAAAATCTCTATTAATAATTCTAATTTTTGCCTAAAAAAAGTTTTCTTACACCTTTTATTCAGTAGACCCTTGTATGTCTGCTTTTTAACTATCGCCTCAGGAGAAATGTTTTGGAATTTCTTCTTTAAGCTTTTCTTGTATTTTGTTGTTTATGCTAATTAAAGCATGTACAAAGGAGTTTCACATATGTTTACAAAACAAACCCTTACTATACTTTTGTAATTACAAAGTCTGCCACTAAATTAGCGTTTCATGTGTTTGTGTTTCAATTATTAACTGTGGCAGCATATAACTAAAGCTGAAAACATGTCATTTCTATGATAATAAGTGAACACAATTAGCAGCATATCTTTCTACAGGCACAAGAAAAAAAATATTTTCATTTGCATTCTGTCTCCTTGTATTATTTAACTGCATTTAGGCCAAGTCGTGTCATTCCTCTGTACTACCTTTCTTCAATCTAGAAGAACTCTGTCTTCTTTTATAAGTACTATTATGATGTCTAAATAAACAGGATTGCAAGAGAGGAGGATGGGCTTTCATACGCTTAATTCCCTTTTCTGGATATTTTGTATATACTCTCCCACAGTTTCCAATTTTTCTACCTTTTCCCTATTTTAATAAACATTTTATAGCCTTGCAAATAACTGAAAAACACTAGCCTCCTCAATAGGAAAGAATGGACTCTCTTCAGGGTTGGCATGTGCCTTAAATAAGAAAATGGATATAAAGTACTTTGTAAAATTTAAAGCACTACATAAACATCAACTTGTTATTTTTGTTGCTCAGTTGTTTCTCAGTCATGTCCAACTCTTCCGGGCCCCATTTGGGGTTTTCTTGGCAAAGATACTGGAGTGGTTTGCTGTTTCTTTCTCCAGCTCATTTTATAGATGAGGAAACTAAGGTAAATAGAGTTAAGTGACTTGCCCAGGGTCACATAGCTAGGAAGTGTTTGAGGTCAGATTTGAACTGTGTTACTGACTCCAGGCCTAGCACTCTATCCATTGCATTACCTAGCTGCCATTATTGTTGTTGTTGTTGTTGTTATTATTATTATTGCTTTTTGGAGAGGGGAAGGTAGGGTAGTTGGGGTTAAGTGACTTGCCCCAAAACAGCTAGTCTTGTGTTAAGTGTCTGAGGCCAGATTTGAACTCAGGTCCTCCTGACTCCAGGGCTGGTGTTCTATTCACTGCACCACCTAGCTGCCCCTATTGTTATTATTATTGTTCATATTAATTATTCTACAGTCACCAGGACTGCAGTCTGGTGATGACTTCATTCCCTGAGTAGTTTGTGCCACTCCTGCTGAGATGAAGCAATGTTTACAGAGCAGTATAGGCATGTGCTGGTAAATGTTTAACAGCAGGCTCTCTACAAGAAAAATGTAAAAAAAAGGAGGCACCTACACTTTTGTCTTAATCTGTATTATTAAATTTTTCTTAAGTCTAGAACAAAACAATAAATCAACCCTTTGTAGTGATTGCTGATTTTTGAGGTATAAATGTTCACACTGAAAATTTTGCAGTCAGCTAGCAAGTGGGTTAGAACTCACTACAGCCTAATCCTGTGGTTATTACTTGCCTGACAAGTTCAAGTAGGCAAGTGGCTATTTTTGATACTAGTCAGTCAGTCAACCTGAATTAATTAAGCACCTACTATGTTCTAAGTACTGTAATAAGCACTGGAGAAACAAAGAAAGGCAAAAGATAATCTCTGCCTTTAAAGAGCTCACAATTGAATGAGTAAAGACAATATTCAGAGTGCATGCTATGGTTTAAACAAGCTATATATAGATAAATAGGAAATAATTAAGATATGGAAGATTCTGGAAGTTAGAGTGATTGGGATGTGACTGTAGAAGATGTGATATTAATTGGGATTTGAAAAAAAAATCAGAGAAACCAGGAGACAGAGATAAGGAGGGGAACCTTCCATACATGGTGAACAGTCAGTGAAAATGTCCAGAGCTAGGATATGGAGAGTCTTTTGCTAGGAAAAGTAAGGAGACCATGGTCACTAGGCCAAAGAATATGTGGAAGTTTTTAAGGTGTAGGAAGACTAGAAAGGTGTGTGGGATAGGGAAGGTTATGAAAGACTGTACATCAAACAGAATGTCTTATACTTTATTCTGGAGTGGATAAGGAATAACTGGAGTTCTTTTGAACAGGGACTGCCATAGACTTGCTCTTCAGAAAAATCGCTTTGATAGCTATGAGGCATGGAGACAAAAAAGTGATAAAAATCACTTTGATATCACTTTCAGGCAGCTAGCTGGTACAATGGCTAGAGTCCTTGGCCTGAAGTCAGCATTATCAGAATTCAAATCTGTCCTCAGACACTTCCTGATTGTGTAAGTCTGGGCAAGTCATTTCACCCTTTTTGCCTCAGTTTCCTCATCTGTAAAATGAGCTGAAGAAAGAAACGGCAAACCACTCCAGTATCTCTGCCAAGAAAATCACAAAGAGGATCATGGAGAGTCAGACACAACTAGAATGACTGAACAATAATACCTCAAAGGGTTGTTGTGAGGATGAAATGAGGCAATATTTATAAAATGCTTAGCACAGTGCCAGACACTTAATGGGTGATATATAAATGCTTATTCCATGTCATTGCAAGTGAGCGGAAGATGAATGGAAGCAGGGAGAACAATCATATGACTATTGCACTAGTCCATGTGCAAATTGATGAGGGCCGAATAGTTTTAACATCAGAGAAAGGAAGGAGAGAGAATTTGAGAGATGTTGCAAAGATAAAATCAACATGCTTTGACATATAAGTGTTGTTGAGATAATAGGAGAAGTTGAAGATGACACCTACATTTAAAGCCTGGGGAAGTGGGGGATAGTAGTATCCTCAGCAACAACAGTGATATTTGAAAGAAGAAAGAATTTGGGGGGAAAGTTTAATCTTGGACATATTAAGAAATCTATCTATCTAATCTATCTATATACAAACATTTGTTTGTATAAATACACATACATATATCTATACACACACATATATCATATAGTTTGAGATGTCTAGCAGGAATTTAGAGATGCAAGAGTGGATGTTAGCAGAGAGGTTAGGACTGGATAAGTAAATTTGAGAATCAATAGCATAGAAACAGTAATTTAATCCCTGATAGCTGAAGAGATCACCAAGTAAAATAACAGAGAGAAGAGATGAGTCCCAGGACAGAGACCTCTGGAATGCACATATTTAATAGGTGTGATCTGGATAAAGATCGTACAAGGGGAATGAGAACTTTTCAGACAGATAGGAGGAAAACCAGGAGAGAGTAGCATACCAAAAAATAAAAATTCTAGTCCATTTGTTCCATAGTTGGACACTGTATGCACACACAAATCAATTCCATTTGACTCATATATCATACTAAGCTTAGGATCGGAAAGATCAGGATTCAGATTCTGCTTCTGAGAGTAGCTCTGTGTGACTCTGGGCAAATCACTTAACCTCTCTATGCTTCAGTTAAGTCCTTAGATCTTTTTCTACTGTAAGTATTTTTAAGTACATTTAAGTCATTTATAGGTTGACATTTGCCTTGTAAAACTCTCTATGTTGCAGAAATTACTGCTCCTTGATGCAATAATACATGATTCCAGAGGACTGATGAAGAAGCATGCTATCTATATTCTCCCTATCAGAGAGGTGATGGATTTAAAATGAAGAATGAGATATATTTGGAACATGTCCATGGTAGTGATTATTTTTGTTGTATTCTATTTATTTATTATGAGTTTATTTTTTATTATTCAACTGAAGAGGAAAGTAGGAAAGGAAATAATAGGTAATTGTAGCAAAAAAAATGTAAAAGCAAAAGACAAGGAAAAAGGTATTACTGATTCTTTATGTCTATAAACACATGCTTTATCTCGATTATTAGATAGTAAATTGCAAGAAACCAGGCATTTTGTCTTAGAATCATAGGACTGTACAGTTAGAACAAATCTCAGAGGTCTCCCAACCTAAATCATGAAGATATTATTATTATTTGTTACTTGTACTTTGTATGCTATATTACTTAAAACACCTTGCAGACAGTAAACATTTGATAAATGTTTGATGAATGAAAGAATAATTTAAAATAACTTTTCAGAATATGGTATTTTCAGTGTAGTTGCTTCTGCCCCAAGAATGCAATGAAAACAAACAAGTATTAGAGTTAAAACAGATCAAAGTCTTCACTAGATTTTGTAAAAATAAATAAATAAATAAATAAATTTACATGGACTATAATTAGAAATGGTGTAAATAACAGAAATTATGTATTTAGGTTAGTCAGAAAAATACTCCAGCAAATACCTTGATTTGCTCCCAGTGACTTTTGTTATTAGGAGATGTTGCCAGATTATACCAATTTACAATGACTTCCATGGTGGTTTGGAAAGAGGGAGATGCCTCTGAGATTATTTCATAGCAAAGGAACTGTAATATAGCTAAAATCTCTATCAAGAAAGAACTCTTTGGCATCCAATACTGTTCGAGCTAAATTTGTCTCTGTCCTTGGGTCCTTTAACACAGTTCTCTCCTTGATGGTTCTGCCTTTCAAACTTTTCATTCAGTTCCACTCCAGTTATCTTTCCTTCCCTCTCATCTCCCCTTCATGCACCCATTTTCAGTACTATGAGTACATTATAGGAATATGTGCTTCTTTCCCTGTTCTACTCAGTTGCCTTTATAGCTGTTGGGTTGGAGAGACTATGTACTATTTTGCTTGTGCAATAGATAACTGGACCTGAAGTCAGAAAGACCTGAATTCAAATTTGACCTTAGACATTTATTAGTTATGCAACCCTAAGAATATCACCAAATCTTTTTTAGCCTGTTTCCTCATCTAAAAAGGGAGGGGGTTGGGGCAGCTAGGTGGCTCAGTGAGTAAGAGTGCCAGCCCCGGAGTTGGAAGGACTCGGGATCGGTTCCAGCCTCAGATACTTAACACCCACACAAAAAAACTGGCCATGTGACCTTGGGCAAGTTACTTAACCCCAATTGCTTAAAAAAAGAAAGAAAAAAAGGAAGGGGTAATAACATCCATCTCATAGAATTATCATGAGGATAAAATGAGATAATATATTTATAAAGTGCTTTGCAAACCTTAAAGCACTGTGTAACTAGAATTATTTGATAATTGTTATTCATTACCATCAGCACTTGAAAGGAGTTAATTTTTTTGTAAACTTTAAACCCTTTTTATAAACTTATAAATCCTGGATTCCCACCTACTACCCTATTCCATCCTTGCCTATTTTTCTCTTTGTAGGACTTGAAGTTCTGTAGCCTGCTGAAAAAATAATGGTGATAAAATGTATCATCTAGACATTGCATCTACCATCACCTTAGAAGGTAGTATGGTATAGAAGAAAGTTCACTGTTTCTATAGTTAGAGAATCTAGGATCAAATCCTTTACCTCTGGAGGAAGAAGAAGAAGAAGAAGAAGAAGAAGAAGAAGAAGAAGAAGAAGAAGAAGAAGAAGAAGAA